>NC_057714.1:114074511-114092561 GCF_004010195.1 Chiloscyllium plagiosum | reverse complement strand
GAGCAAGAGGGGGCATAGCTTTAAATTGAGGGGTGATAGATATAGGACAGATTTCAGAGGTAGTTTCTTTACTCAGAGAGTAGTAAGGGTATGGAATGCTTTGCCTGCAACGGTAGTAGATTCGCCAACTTTAAGTACATTTAAGTCGTCATTGGACAGGCATATGGACGTACATGGAATAGTGTAGGTTAGATGGGCTTCAGATTCGTATGGCAGGTCGGCGCAACATTGAGAGTCAAAGGGCCTGTACTGCGCTGTAATGTTCTATGTTACTTGTCTAGTGACATTCACAGAAACGTAGATAATAGGAGTAGGAGTAGGCCATTCAGCCCTTCGAGCCTGCTGCACCATCCAACATGATCATCTAACTCAGTGTCCTCTTCCTGTTTTTTTCCCCACATTCCCTTTAACCCTGGGAGATATATCTAACTCCTTCTTGAAACCATTCAATACCTTGGCCTCAACCACCTTCTACGGCAGAGAATTCCACAGGCTCACCTCTCTCTGGCTGAAGGTGTTTCTCCTCATCTCGGTCCTAAACGGTCTACTCCAGTTATCCTTAGACTGTGACTCCCTGGTTCAGGACTCTCCCCGGCCATTGGGAACATCCTTCCTGCGTTTACTCTGTCGAGCCCTGATGGAACTCTTTTCCCACTACACCTCCATTTTTCTCCACTTTCTTCATACTCGCCTCCTGTGCAAGTGCCTTCGTATCTGAGCCTTGTGTTCTCAATTCTTTCACAAGTGGGAACATGCCCTCCATATTAGTAGGAGCAGCCATTTTGACTCCTGAATATACTCCACTGTTCAATAACGAACAAAAGAGAAGCACAGCGCAGAAACAGGCCCTTCGGCCATCCAAGGCTGTGCCGACCATCATGCCCGAACTAAACTAAAAAAACAAACCTTCTGCCCTTATTCGGTCCGTATCACTCTATTGCCTCCCTATTCATGTCACCATCCAGATGCCTCTGAAATATTGCCAACCTGCCTATTTCCACCACCTCTTCTGGTACTGCTTTTCAGGCTCCTACCACTCTCTGTGTGAAAAATGTACTTCACACATCTCCCTTAAATTGACGGCACGGTGGCGCAGTGGTTAGCACTGCTGCCTCACAGCGCCAGGAACCTGGGTTTGATCCCAGCCTCAGGCGACTGTCTGTGTGGAGTTTGCACATTCTTCCCGTGTCTGTTTGGGTTTCCTCCGGGTGCTCTGGTTTCCCCCCCCCGCAGTCCAAAAATGTGCAGGTTAGGTGAATTGGCCACGCTAAATTGCCCAGAGTGCTAGGTGCATTAGTCAGGGGTAAATCTAGGATAGTAGGGGAATGGGTCTGGATGGGTTACTCTTTGGAGGGTTGGTGTGGACTTGTTGGGCCGAAGGGCCTGTTTCCATAGTGTAGGGAATCTAATCTCAATATCCCCCTGTAATTGAAACTTCAACTCTGGGGGGAAAAAGCCTCTCATAATTTTGTCAATGTCTATCAGGTTTCCTCTCAGCCGCTGTTTTCCCAGTGAGAACAATCCTCGTCTTTTTAACCTTTCCTCATAGCCAATACCCTCTCAGCCGCTGTTTTCCCAGTGAGAACAATCCTCGTCTTTTTAACCTTTCCTCATAGGCAACATCCCTGGTGAACCTTCTCCGCACTCTCTCCAAAGCCTCCATATCCCTCTGGTAGTGTGGTGACCAAAACTGCACACTATACTCCAGTACGGCTGACCAGACAGAGATTCAGTTGCGCTGTACGTCCCAATATCTATCAATAATCTGATTCTGAATTGAACATATTCAATGACCCAGCCCCCAGTGCTAACTGGGAATAACAATCCAGACCCTTGTGACCCTCTGATAGAAAATAAATCACCGTCCTCTCAGTTATTAACAGCGATCTCTTATTTTTTTAAGTGTCCCCCTCGTTCTACGTTCCCTCCCAAGGGGAAATGTCCTTGCGTATCTGCTCTGTGATGCTCCCTCCGAATCAATCAGGTCACCTCTCATTCTGCTAAACTCCAGTGAGTACAGACCCGGCCTACACATCCTTAGTTCATAATATTTTCTTACATCGTTCATCTCATATTAATGGTGTGACCAAAGGGAGGTGACCATCTCTAGCAATCCCTATTTCATTCAGTTAGACCGTTTACATAGGCCATTCAGCCCATCAAATCAGCTCCGCCATTTCATGACTGATCTGATAACCCTCAACTCCACTTGCTTGCCTTTTCCCCAAAACCCTTGACTCCCTTACTGATTAAACATCTGTCTTAGCCCTGAGCAAATTTAATGACCTTTCTCTAAAACCCTCTGAGGTAAAGAATTCCACAGACTCACTCCCCTCTGACAGGAGAAAGTCCTCCACATTTCTGTCTTAAACGCACAACACCTTATTCTGAGACCGTACCCTCTGGTCCCAGACTCTCCCACAAGGGGAAACAGCCTCTCTACATCTACCCAATCCAGTCTCCTAAGATTCTTGTGAGTTTGAATAAGGTCTCTTCTCATTCTGCCAAACTCCGAGTCTCGCCCCAGCCTATTCAGTCTCTCAAGATAAGGCAGTCCCTCCAAACTTGGGGCCAACCTGATCATGTTGATACTAATGGCAATGAAGGGACCTGATGAAAGCTTATTCCCAATAATTCCGCTTAAACAAACTCCAGTTCGACACGGACAATTTGAGTCGGACATTGTGACAAGGAGTTGCATTTGTATGGCACCTTTCTTGACCTCAGAGCATCCCAAAGCGTTTCACAGAATATAGTACTTATTGAAATGCAACAATTTGTTGTCATGTAGGTGATAGGATGTGCACAGAATGCAGTATTGCACAATTATGTGCTTCTGAGACTTTATAAAGCTCTAGTTAGGCTCCATTTAGAATACTGTGTCCAGTTATGGGCCCTACACCTCAGGAAGGACATACTGGCACTGAAGCGTGCCCAATGGAGATTCACACGGGTGATCCCTGGAATGGTAGGCCTAACATACGATGAATGGCTGAGGATCCTGGGATTGTATTCATTAGAGTTTAGAAGGTTGAGGGGAGATCTAATAGAAACTTACAAGACAATGCACGGCTTAGAGAGGGTGGACGCTGGCAAGTTGTTTTCGTTAGGCAGGGAGACTAGGACCAATGGGCACAGCCTTAGAATTAGAGAGGGTCAATTTAGAATGGAAATGAGGAGACATTTCTTCAGCCAGAGACTGATGGGCCTGTGGGATTCATTGCCACGGAGCGCAGTGGAGACCAGGATGTTAAATGTCTTCAAGGCAGAGATTGATAAATTCTTGATCTCACAAGTAATTAAGGCGTACTGGGAGAGAGTGGGTAAGTGGAGTTGAAATACCCATCAGCCATGATTAAATGGCCTTACTTCTACCTCTCTGTCTTATGGTCTTAGGGCCCAGATGTCCAGGAGGTGGTGCTGCAGTGATAACATCACCGGGCTCATACAATACCCTACAGTGTGGAAAGAGGCCATACGGCCCATTGAGCCAGCACCAATCCCTCCAAAGAGCAGTCCATGCAAGTCCAGTCCGACCATAAGACTATAAGTCATAGGAGCAGAAATTAGGCCATTCAGCCCATCGACTCTGCTCCACCATTCAATCCTGGGCTGATAAGTTTCTCACCCCCATTCTCTCACTTTCTCCCCATAACCCTTGATCCCTTTGCTACTCAAGAACCTATCTATCTCGGTCTTAAATATACCCAATGACCTGGCCTCCATAGCCTTCTGTGCCAATGAATTACACAGATTCCCCACTCTCTGGCTGAAGAAGTTTCTCCTTATCTCCATTTTGAAGGGTCTTCCCTTTACTCTAAGTTTATATCCTCAGGTCCTAGTCTCTCCTACCAATAGAAACATCTTCCCAGCATCCACTCCATCCAGGCCATTCAGTATTCTGTTTGTTTCAATTAGATTCCCCCCCTCATCCATTGAGTATGAACTCCAGACTTCTCGAACGTCCTCACATGGTAAGCCTAACACTCCTGGGACCATTCTTGTGCACCTCCTCTGAACACGCTCCAGGGCCAGTATGTCCTTCCTGAGATATGGGGCCCAAAACTGCACACAATACTCCAAAGGTGGTCTGACCAGAACCTTATGGGAGTACACCCCTGCTTTTATATTCAAGTTCTCTCAGAATAAATGCCATCATTACATTTGCCTTCCTAACTACTGACTCAACCTGCAAGTTTACTGTGAGAGAGTCCTGGACTAGAACTCCTAAGTCTATTTGTACTTCAGATTTCTCTCCCCATTAAGAAGATAATCCATGTGTCTATTCTTCCTACCAAAGTGCATAACCTCACACTTTCTCACGTTGTACTCCATCCTTCTTTGCCCACTCTCTTAACCTGTCCAAATCCTTCCACAGCCTCCCCACCTCCTCAATGCTACCTGTCCCTCCACCTGCACATCCTTGAACATTACAGACAACTTCCCATGGCTAATCCACTCTAACCTGCACATCTTTGGACTGGGGGAAACCAAAACACCCGGAGGAAACCCATACCGACACAGTGAGAATGTGCAAACTCCACACAGTTGCCCGAGGCTGGAATCGAACCTGGGTCCCTGGTTCTGTGCGGCAGCAGTGCTAATCACTGAGCCACTGTACTGCACTCTAGTAACCCAGAGGCTCCCAATACTCTGAGGACATCAGTTGGAATCCCACCAGGGAAGATGGTGAGATTTGAACTCAATGTTAGCCCTATGTAAGAGGTATTGTAGGAATTTTGTATGTTCCATCCGGTTCACTAATGCTCTTTAGGGAAGTTAATCGATTGTTTTTAACTGGTCTGGCCTACATGTGACTGCAGACCTTGAGTGATCTGGTTGACTCTTAACTATTCTCTGAATTGGCCCTGGCAAGACACTCAGAACAAGGGGTAATTTGACAATAAAGGCTGCTCCAGCTAGGGACACCCACATCCCATGAATAAACCAAAAAAAAAGAAAAGAAAAGCTTTGATGTACTCGGCTTTGGGGCTTACTTCAGCTAAGACCCCAGCAAAAGTCATCCCCCAGTATCCCCCTTCCACTGGGATTGTTTATAACAGACTGAGAGAGACAGGATAAACTCCTCCATTTTCATGGTTCAATCAAGAAGCATATCATTCGTTGCCCAATTAGAACTAACATAAAGATGTCCTACCGTTGAGATGGAGCAATGGTCTATTGTGTTGCTGGAGAAAAAGATGGCATCTTTGGTCAAGACTGAAGCAGCGCGGAGGACGAAGGAGACAAAGAGATTCAAGTGGATGTAATTGCGAGTGCAGTGAAATTTCCTGGGTGAGGTGACAGACAATTTGTTACACGCACGCAGACACACTCAAAACAATGGCCGAATGAACAAAATCTGTAATCGATCAAATCTCATACCTGAAGACTGTGAATATGATGATAGCGATTATCAAGGCGATCGTGGATGTAATATATCCGACTGTGTACCCATTTTTAATGTTGAGATAATAAGTCTTCTGATGTAGGTTTTTAAAAAAGAGAAACATTTTAAATTGTGCACACCGTTGATTGTTCCAACTAAAAGCAGAGCATGTCAATTTTAGCTCAAGTTCACTCTTCAGAAAGCTTTAAGGGAATAGGTAGTTAATTTCCCAAGCCTGATCCATCACTGAGCAAGATCATAGAGTCATAGAGATGTACAGCACAGAAAGAAACCTTTCGGTCCAACTCGTCCATGCTGACCAGATATCCCGACCTAATCTAGTTCCATTTGCCAGCACTTGGCCCATATCCCTCTAAACTCTTCCTATTCATATACCCATCCAGATGCCTCTTAAATGTTGCAATTGTACCAACCTCCACCACTTCCTCTGGCAGCTCATTCCATACACACATCATCCTCTGTGTGAAAGATTTGCCCCTTAGGTCCCTTTTAAATCTTTCCCCTCTAACCCTAAACCTATGCTCTCTAGTTCTGGACTCTCCCACCCCAGGGCAAAGACTTTGTCTATTTACCCTATCCATGCCCCTCATGATTTTATAAACCACAATAACGTCACCCCTCAGCCTCCAACACTCCAGGGAAAACAGCCCCAGCCTATTCAGCCTCTCCCTATTCAACCCTCCAACCCTGGCAACTTCCTTGTAAATCTTTTCTGAACTCTTTTCAATAACATCCTTCCTAAAGGAGGGAGACCAGAATTGAACACATATTCCAAAAGTGTCCTAATCAACGTCCTTACAGCCACAACATGACCTCCCAACTCCTGTACTCAATGCATTGATCAGTAAAGCCAAACATACCAAACACTTTCTTCACTCTCCTATCTATCTGCAACTCTACTTTCAAGGAACTATGAGCCTGCACTCCAAAGTCTCTTTGTTCAGCAACACACCCCCGGACCTTACCATAAACTGTATAAGTCCTGCCCTGATTTGTCTTACCAATGTGCAGCACCTCACATTTATCTGAATTAAACTCCATCTGCCGCACCTTGGCTCATTTGGCCCATCTGATCGAAATCCCGTTGTACTCTGAGGTAATCTTTTTTGGCCATTGTCGATCTGTAACAAACCTCCATCCCCTCATTTTTCCATCTTCCTTCTCCGGATAAAAATCATTTTTTGAAATTGTTAACTGTTTGGAATCTCTTTAAATGGATTGGGCAGATAGATTAGTTCATTCACAGGATGAGGGTGTCGCTGGCTAGTCCAACATTTATTGCCCATCCCTAATTACCCAGAGTGCAGTTCAGAGTCAATCACATTGCTGTGGGTCTGGAGTCACATGTAGGCCAGACCAGGTAAGGATGACAGTTTCCTTCCCTAAAGGACATAAGTGAACCAGATGGATTTTGACAATGGATAAGGGTTTCATAGTCACCATCAGACTCTGAATTCCAGATTTGTTTAGAATTGAAATCACATTGTGCTATTTGCTGTGATGGGATTCGATCTCAGTTCCTCTAGAACATTCCCTGGGTCTCTGGAGTAACATTCCAGCAATGATACCACTGGGTCACTGGAATGACAGTAAGCAAGGACTGGCAGACATTTAACATGGCAACTCACGATTCCCAATGAAACAACACCCCCAGGGACAAAGAACATGTCTAACCTACGGCTAACCCAGGAAGTTAAAAGAAAAAAACGTGTGAGGAGGTGAAAGTCAATGATAATCCTAAAACCTGGGATTAATTCAGCAAAGGAGGACTGAGAAGATAATAAAAACAGAGAAAATAAACAACGTGGGCAAACCACTTAAGGAATCTACAAACTGATTTAAATACATAAAAAGGAAGAGAGTTGTCAAAGTGAACATTCTTTCATGAATCTGGAAGGATGGTTATGGGGAATGAAGAAATGGCAGAGGATTTAAAGAGGTCTTTTGCATCAGTCCCTTTGGTGGTTGCATCAAACATTGCATTAACATTGAAGAATACAGGCATTAAGTACTTGTGGCAAAGATGGATATGTTCTCTGGCCCAGATGGCTTGCACTCTTGGATTCTGAAAGAAGTAGCTACAGAGATAGTGAATGCATTGGTTGTAATTTTTCTTGAATGTCATTGGATTCTAGAGAAGTACCAGAGGATTGTAAAACTGTTAATGGTGTTATCCATATTCAAAAAGCAGGTAACTACAGGCCAGATAACCAAACATTGTTGGAAAATTACTGGGATCAATTAATAAGGAAGCAATGGCAGACCATTTAGAAAATCATAACCTGAACAAGCAGAGTCAGCACGGCTTTGGAAAAGGGAAATTATATCTGACTAATTTCAAGGACGTCTCAACCAGAATGAATAGAGGGGAACCAGTCAATGTGTTGCATTTGGACTTCTAAAAGGAATTTAACACGGTATTTCGCAAAACACTGTTGTAACCATAGTGTTGACGGTAGGATATTGGCATGGAATGAGAATTGGCTTATGGGCAAGAAACAGCGAGTGGGGATCAAGGGTTTCTTTTTCACGTTGGTGACCTGTGGCCAGTGGAGTTCCACAGAGATCAGTGCTGCGACCATTTATAAGATGATCAGAGGATTAGATGGGGTAGACAGTGAAAGTCTTTTTCCTAGGATGATGACGTCAGCATGTACGAGGGGGCATAACTACAAATTGAGGGGTGATAGATTTAAGACAGATGCCAGAGGCAGGTTCTTTACGCAGAGAGTGGTAAGGGCCTGGAATGCCCTACCTGCTAATGTAGTCAACTCAGCCACATGAGGGAGATTTAAACAATCCTTAGATAAGCACATGAATGAGCATTTAAATGGGAGAAAACTGCAGGAAGGCTGCAACACAAAGGGACTTGGGGATACTTGTAAATGAAACACACAGAGCTAGCACATCGGTGCAGCAGGTAATCAGGAAGGGTCATGGAATGTTGGCCCTTATTTCAAGAGGGTTGGAGTATAAGAGTAGGGAGGTTGGGAGGTCATGTTGTGGCTGTACAGGACATTGGTTAGACCACTGTTGGAATATTGCGTGCAATTCTGGATGAGAGGGGAAAGATATAAAAGAGACCTAAGGGGCAACCTTTTCACACAGAGGGTGGCACATGTATGGAATGAGCTGCCAGAGGATGTTGTGGAGGCTGGTACAGTTGTAGCATTTAAGAGGCATTTGGATGGGTATATGAATAGGAAGGGTTTGGAGGGAAATGGGCCGGGTGCTGGCAGGTGGGACTAGATTGGGTTGGGATATCTGGTCGGCATGGACGGGTTGGACTGAAGGGTCTGTTTCCATGCTGTACATCTCTATGACTCTAAGTCTTACTGAAACTGTACAAGGTGCTGGGGAGACCACATCTGGAACACTGTGAGCAGCTTGGTTCCCCGTATTCAAGTAAAGGTATTATTTCATTGGAGGCAAATATGCATTTGAATCCCACGGTGGCAAATAGTGAAATTTGAATCAAGGAAAATCTGGAGTTAGACGTGAGACTAATGGTGACCATGTAACACCAACTGTCTATTGTTGTTCAAAATTTAAAAAATCTGGTTCACTTAATATCCTCTGGAGAGGGAAATCTGCCATCCTTACTCAGTTTGCAGAATATGTGACTCCAGACCCACAGCCTGATGGTTGGATGCCCCTCACTTGCCCAATTCAAGGGGCAATTAGGTATGGCTAACTAATTGCAGCCCAGCCAGTGATGCCCATATCCCATGACTGAATGAAAATCTAGGTGCAGCTGGGTCACATAGGGTGGTAGGATAGTCAAAATGTCATCCTTTTGAGGAACAGGCCACTCAGCTGGAGGATAGGGGCCATTCCTGCATTGAAAGGAGAGACAGGAACCTCATATGAGGCCAGTAGGTGACCTTACAGTTTCCCGTTCTCACACGCACTCATTATCACCTCCTCACAGGAGGATGACATCTCTATATAGTAACTCTTTTAAATCTTTCCCCTCTCACCTTAAACCTACATCCTCTAGTTCTGAACTCCCCCACTCCAGGGAAAAGACCTTGTGTATTCAGGCAAAAGTGAGGACTTCAGATGCTGAAGATCACAAGTCTAGGGTTTCCTGATGAAGGGCTTTTGCCCGAAACATCGATTTTTCTGCTCCTCGGCTGCTGCCTGACCTGCCTGTTTTTCCAGCTCCACTCTAATCTAGACCTTGTCTATTCACCCTATACATGCCCCGCCCCCCATGATTTTATAAACCAGTATAAGGTCACCTCTCAGCCTCCGACACTCCAGGGAAAACACCCCCAGCCTATTCAGCCTTTCCCTAAAGCTCAAACCCTGTGTAGGAATGTTCTGCGCATGGTGTGCCCACACAGATCACTGCACTGGGAGCCTGGTTCTGCCTGATTTTTTTTCAGTTCCCGCAATAGAGAATCAGTCATTCTTTTGAAAGATTGTAAGATGATTTGCATCAGTTGGTGACTGGGAGCAAATTGGCACAGAGTTAGCTCAAACACAAGAAACATAGAAGGGGGGAGTGATTGAATAATGTGTTTATGCAAAGGATTGTTGATCTAAGTGATCACAACTGTTGAAGTCACCCAACTGTAGGATTACAAAGTGATACTGACAATTACTTCCGTAAACAAATGAAAGTGGGCTGGAGAAGTATGGTAAATACAATTATGGCGCACAGTCAAAGAAGCAAAGCAGTGAATAGCCATCACGGGAAAGCAAGCAAGTGGGAGTGAGTCCAAACTGTCAAAGGAATTGCAGTAAATTGTGAAACTGAATTAGTTTATTAAAAAAAAGCATATCCAATGATAATGGGGAGGCTGTGGTCTCGTTGTATTTTTCTCAAACTAGTAATCCAGAGACCCGCTGTGTGACCTGGTCAGAGAGGACACAGGTTCCTATTCCCACCACAACACCAGGGATAATTTCAATTCAATTCATTAAATCAATGGTTAGCCGCAATAATAGTGACTGTGCAACCACTTTTGGCTTTTTGGAGAAAAATTCCTCGACTTCACCCATGTCCTTTACTGAAGGAAATTTGCCACCTTTCGCCAGTCTGACCTCCGTGTGACCCCAGACCTACAGCAATGCTATAGAGTCTTAATGCCCTGAAGTATTATGAGGTGGACAAAATCCACTGTGCCTGTATCTGCACGATGGTCTGCTCTGGCTGTATTGTACAGCGCTGATATCCTGCCCTTTCCCCTTATCCTTCTGCAGCAATTCTATCCAAAGCATCATCCAATGTCCCTCTTGAAGGCCTCAGTTGAACCTGCCTCCACCACATTTCCAGGCTGTGTATTCCACACCCTCACTACTTGCTGGGTGAGGAAGGTGTTTTTCCCTCCCGCTGTCCTTGCTTCGTTTGGACATCATTTTAAATCTGTGTCCTCTTGGTTTTTCTCGCCTTTCATGAGAGGGGACAGTTTAAGCGTATCTACTCTACAGAGCGAGAGAATCATGAAGCATGGAAAAAGACCAACCAGTCTGTGCTGGTCACGTTTCCCAAACTAAACTGGTTCCACTTGCCGGCCCCTTGGGGCCATACCCCTTTATAACTTCATGCACTTGTCTTTTTAATGGTGCGACTGTCCCTGCATCTATCGCTTCCTCCGGCAGGTCATTCCGCACATGAACCAGCCTCTGTGTGAAAAGGTTTCCTTTTTAAATCTTTCTCCTCTCACATTTAAACCTATGCCCTCTAGTTCTGAACTCGCCCCTTCCCCAAGGAAAAGACCTTCGCTGTTCACCTTATCTTTATTCCTCACGATTTCATAAACCTCTATCAGGTCACTTCCTGGCGCTCCAATGAAAAAAATCCCAGCCTCTCCTTATTACTCCAACGCCAACCCTCCAGTCCCGGTAACAACCCTGGTAATCTTGCCTACGTCCTTTCCAAATCAAAATACCCCTCGTCACAGGGTGACCACCACTCATCATTTTAAAAACCTCTCTCCAATCTTTTCCCAAAGTTCTTCTTTTTAGGAAGTCCAGTACCAACCTCTTCAATCTATCCTCAGCACTGAAGTTTCTCATCTCGAGAGCTGCTTCCTCCAATGTATTCAAATCTTTTCTCTATGGTGCCCACAAGTGTATACAATATCCCAGTCAAGGTCTTTTCAAGTATCATTGCACTTGTACACTATTTTCCCCTTAATAAAGCCGAGGACACATAGGGTCATAAGAAATAGGAACAGGAATAGACCATCTGGCCCCTCAAGCCCCTCAATACGGAGATATGGCATTGAGGGTGAGTTGGAGGTTTGGATTAGGAATTGGCTGGATGGAAGAAGACAGAGGGTAGTAGGTGATGGCGTACTGCGCTGTATTCTTCTATGTTCTATGTTCTATGTAAGCCTGCTCCACCATTCAATAGGATCGAGATGTAGGTTTGCTCACTGAGCTGGAAGGTACATTTTCAGATGTTTTGTCACCCTACTAGGTAACTAGTATCAAAACATTTGGAAATGAACCTTCCAGCTCAGTGAGCAAACCTACATCCAGAACCTCAACCTGAGCTACAAATCTTCTCAAAACTTGCTAATTCAACAGGATCATGGTTGATCAAACATTCCTCACGTTCACTCTCTCCCATCCTTTCCCCGTAACTCCTGATTCCCCGACTGATCAACAATCTCTCCATCTCAGCCTTGAATATACACAAGGAATCTGCCCCCATAGCTCTCTGTTAGACAAGCAGGAGGCCGGAAGAACACAGCAAGCCAGGGCAGCGTCAGGAGGCGGAGGACTCAACTACCAGTCCTGAAGAAGGGTTAATACCCAAAACGTTGACTTCCCCACCTCCTGATGCTGCCTGGCTTACTGTGTTCTTCCAGCCTCCTGCTTGTCCATTTTGGATTCCAGCATCTACAGTGTCTTATTTTGACTTCTGTGGCAAGACATTCAAAAGACTCAGTCGGGTGTCATATTGGAGCTGTATGGGACATTGGTGAGGCCATTTTTAGAATACTGCATTCAATTCTGGTCTTCCTGCTATTGAACTTGAAAGGGTTCAGAAAAGATTTACAAGGATGTTGCCAGGGTTGGAGGGTTTGAGCTATAGGGAGAGGCTGAACAGGCTGGGGCTGTGTTCCCTGGAGCGTTGGAGGCTGAGGGGTGACCTTATAGAGGTTTATAAAATCATGAGGGGCATGGATAGGATAAATTGACAAACATTTGGAAATGAACCTTCCAGCTCAGTGAGCAAACCTACATCCAGAACCTCAACCTGAGCTACAAATCTTCTCAAAACTTGCTAATTCAACAGGATCATGGTTGATCCAACATTCCTCACGTTCACTCTCTCCCATCCTTTCCCCATAACTCCTGATTCCCTGACTGATCAACAATCTCTCCATCTCAGCCTTGAATATACACAAGGACTCTACCCCCATAGCTCTCTGTTAGACAAGCAGGAGGCCGGAAGAACACAGCAAGCTAGGGCAGCGTCAGGAGGCGGAGGACTCAACTACCAGTCCTGAAGAAGGGTTAATACCCAAAACGTTGACTTCCCCACCTCCTGATGCAGCCTGGCTTACTGTGTTCTTCCAGCCTCCTGCTTGTCCATTTTGGATTCCAGCACCTACAGTGTCTTATTTTGACTTCTGTGGCAAGACATTCAAAAGACTCAGTCGGGTGTCATATTGGAGCTGTATGGGACATTGGTGAGGCCATTTTTAGAATACTGCATTCAATTCTGGTCTTCCTGCTATTGAACTTGACAGGGTTCAGAAAAGATTTACATGAGTGTTGCCAGGGTTGGAGGGTTTGAGCTATAGGGAGAGGCTAAACAGGCTGGGGCTGTGTTCCCTGGAGCGTTGGAGGCTGAGGGGTGACCTTATAAAGGTTTATAAAATCATGAGGGGCATGGATAGGGTAAACAGACAAGATCTTTTCCCTGGGGTGGGGGAGTCCAGAACTAGAGGGCGTAGGTTTAGGGTGAGAGGGGAAAGATATAAAAGAGACCTAAGGGCAACTTTGTTGCACTGAGGTGTGTGAATAGAATGAGCTGCCAGAGGAAGTGGTGAGGGGCTGTGAGCTGAGGGGGTGGTGAGATAAATGGGAGGGGGCCCCCTCGGCTCCCAGCCTCATTCCTGAGGAAGGGCTTTTGCCTGAAACGTCAATTCTCCTGCTCCTCGGACGCTGCCTGACCTGCCGTGCTTTTCCAGCACCACACTCTCGACTCTGAGTATCAAGCATCTGCAGTCCTCACGTCCGCCTGGAGGAAGTGGTGGAGGTTGGTACAATGACAACATTTAAAAGGAATCTGGACGGGTATATGAATAGGAAGGGTTTGGAGGGACATGGGCTGGGTGCTGGCAAATGGAAAGAGGTCAGATTGGGACATCTGGTCAGCACTGGCAAGTTGGAGCAAAGGATCTGTTTCTGTGCCGTATGACTCTATAACTCGAAGAAATTCCTCCTCATCTCAGTCTTAAATTGCTGCCCCTTTGTTCTGAGACTACTCCCTCTGCTCCTAAACTCTCCAATGGGGAGAAACATCCTCTCAGCATTTATCCTGTCGTGCTCTGAAGTATCCCATATGTTTTAACGAGATCACCTCTCACGCTCCTGAACTCCAGTGAATGGAGAGCCAACCTGTTTCGCCCTACTGCCCTCTCCCCATCCTGCCACCTTTAATGATCCATGCACATATCCACCCAACTCCCTCTGCTCCTGCTTCTTCCTAACTGCCCTCTGAAATGGGCGAGCAACCCACTCAATTTGAGTCATTCAGGCATGGGCGATAAACAACCCCCCCCGCCCCGCCACACTTCATCAAAAAAAAAATAACGATGAGCCTCGGAGAATAAACAACCCTCCTGGACTAAATTTGTAAGGGTCTTCTGATGTTCAGAATTCACGTGCTGTAGCTGCGTAATAAAGGCTGCGAACAAGAAATGCCTAAACACCACATGCACACACCAGGTTACTACTGAATCCATTGGAGAGTTCTTTCGGAAGTTCGCAAGTCTCATTGAAGTCCGGAATAAGATTGCTCCAGCCATGTTCTGTGCACTTGCGGTATATCACGCCAGTGAAATCTAAACAAAAAAAACCAAATGGATGAAGGCTGAAGTAACAGTGAGATTGAATTTAATGCTGGCAAGGTAAAACATACAGAACGAAACTAATATGGAGGCATCAAGCTTTTTTATTTTCATAAGATAACTTCCGCCTTTAGATTAGATTACTTTACAGTGTGGAAACAGGCCCTTCAGCCCAACAAGCCCACACCGACCCGCCGAAGCACAACCCACCCAGGCCCTTTCCCCTACATTTACCCCTTCACCTAACACTACGGGCAATTTAGCATAGTCAATTCACCCTAACCCGCACATCTTTGAACTGTGGGAGGAAACCGGAGCACCCGGGGGAAACCCACGCAGACACGGGGAGAATGTGCATACTCCACACAGAGAGTCGCCTGAGGCGGGAATTGAACCCGGGTCTCTGGCGCTGTGAGGCAGCAGTGCTAATCACCATGCCGCCTTTATTTTGCTGTCAAAGCGATTTGTGACTGGGTCATGAGTGGCCATGAGCTCCCTTACACTTTGGAGTCCATGGTGAGACAGTATTGTGGACAGAGATCCCCTCCGGTCCCTGTACTATGTCCTTGGGCACATTCAAAGAGAATCAGAACTCTGTTTCAGAGTTTTCAACATGACCGGTGCAGCTAAAATATAGCATGTAAGAGAAAATAAAGAAGGATTTGTTTTTATAAAGTGTTTCGTAAAACCACCAGCTATCACAGAACAAAATACAGTCAATAAGGTACATTCGGAATGGAGCTTGCAACGGAGTAAAGTACTTCAAACCATTTTACCACCATGAAACCTCGAGATCAGTCAATCTTGTGTCTTCACCAATATTTAGTTTCAACATCCCAGAATACAGCAGCCCGCTTGATTGGCACCTTATCCATCACCTTAAACATCCACTCCCTCCACCACTGACACTCATTAGCAGCAGTGTGGACCATCTACAAGATGCACTGCAGGAATTCACAGCTGCTCCCAAACTCATGACCATTTCCATCTCGAAGAACAAGGACAGCAACACATGGGAACACCACCAGCTGCAAATTCCCCTCTAAGCCACACTCCATTCTGACTTAGAAATACGTCAGCTGTTCTCGCACTGTTGCTGGGTCAAAGTTTTGGAATTCCCTCCGTAATGGCGTTGTGGGTCTGCCTACAGCAGGAGGACCGCAGCAGTTCAAGAAGGTAGCTCACCCCACCTTCTCAAGGCCAATTAGTGATGGATAATAAATATTGGCCAGTTAGTGATGTGCATGTCCCATCAGTGAATTAAAAAGAATATTCTGCTCATTACCACCAATCCCATCAATACTCTCTTTAATCAACTGAATTCCAACATACATTCTTATTATTATCCACAATAGCAAGATGTTAATACTCTCTCCATCCATAGAACCATCACTAAATTCTACTGGATCATAGTTAAGTGCCTCATTAATAAGACAAATTACCATACCACCACCATTAGTTTCAGGCTATTCCCACAATCCACTAAACACTGAACAGTTTTCCTGATATTTGGAATGGCAGTTTGGCTTCCATCAGACTAACCTGGTTCTAATTCTACTCTCACAGCACATTCCAAACCCTCGATTACTTCCATGTATAAGCAAAAGGGCAGTAGATACATGGGAACACCAGCATCTGCAAGTTCCCCTCCAAGTCACACATCCCAACTTGGAAATATATCACCATTCCTTCAGTGTCTCTGGGTCATAATCCTGGAATTCCCCTCCCTAAGGGCATTGTGGGTCAACCCACAGCAGGCGGACTGCAGCGGTTCAAGAAGGCAGCTCACCCCCACCTTCTCAAGGGGGCAACTAGGGACGGGTAATAAATGCTGGGCCCAGCCAGCCACGCCCAGATGAATGATTAAAGGAAGAAAGAACCCAAGCTGGAGCCATCACCAGCTTTACAGGATGAATCTCACAGGCCAGCAAGTGACTGCTTAACTCTCACTATGACAGCTCTTTCAAAAGATCTGCCCAGAGTTGGATTACTGTTCTGCTGCTCATTGAAATGAAGATTAGGACATGCTACCAACAGAAGAAAATGCTTACTTCTCTTCACTGAAGGAGGGTCCCCAAGATTCGGACAGGGCCTGCTGACTACTTCCCCGATCGCAGTTGAGGGCCAACAGATCAAAGTTCTCCATTCCCAAAGGCAACCTGCAGAGTGGGAACCACAGAAACGTCAGAGCCTCAAGGTAAGTGTCATTCCTCCAATGTTACCTCAAGAGCATTTACAGACTCCCCTTCACCAAAGGAAGGTAATGGCCCAGTGGTATTATCACTGCGCTGTTAATCACAAGGCCTCCAGTAACATTCTGGGGACCTGAGTTTGAATCTTGCCAGGGCAGGTGGTGGAATTTGAATTCAGTACAAATCTGGAATTCAGAGTCAGTTGATGGAAAAAAAAAACCATCTGGTTCACTCATGTCCTTTAGGGAAGGAAGCTGCCATCTTTACCAGGTCTGGCCTACATGTGACTCCAGACCCACAGCCATGTGGCTGACCCTTAACTGCTCTCGGGGCAATAAATGCTGTTCCAGCCAGTGTGGTCCTCATCCTGTGAACAAATAAAAAAAGTTGCCAATGTCTCATACAAGGTCAAATCTTCTAAAGAAAGCTCCCTGAGCTGAGACTCTTTACCCACCTTCCTTCGACCATGTGAATTTGAGTTATTATTGTCACATGTACTGAGATACAGTGAAAAGTATTGTTTTGTGTGCTATTATACCTTACACAAGTCCATCGGGGCAATAGAATAGACTGCAGAATACAGTGTTACAGCTACAGAGAAGATGCAGAGAAAGATTAACCATGAGAGGTCCGTTCAAAAATCTGTTGTTCTGTCGTGTTCATTACAGCGAATCCTCAGCTCAGAATATTCAGAGTTGAGCCATTTTGCTGACAAACCGCACAGTGATGTTTCAGTGATGGAAGCTCAGTACTGTCACCAGAGAACTGAACCCATTTCAAAATAATGTTCCTGCGCCCCGTTGAGAATTTGTCAAGGAATATTTTTGCTTCTTAGGATGACGCTTTGGTTTTCAAGGACTCCCTTTCCACTCAAATGGACTCCTTCATCCTTTACAATGCACCCACCTAATAATAAAGCCATCTGCATTGCGTTGATGTAATGGGATATTTAGACTCATTGTTGTGGTTCTGTTCGCCGAGCTGGGAATTTGTGTTGCAGAAGTTTTGTCCCCTGTCTAGGTGACATCCTCAGTGCTTGGGATCCTCCTGTGAAGCGCTTCTGTGATGTTTCCTCCGGTGTTTATAGTGGCCTGTCCCTGCCGTTTCCGTTGTCAGTTCCAGCTGTCCGCTGCAGTGGCCGGTATATTGGGTCCAGGTCGATGTGTTTGTTGATAGAATCTGTGGATGAGTGGCATGCCTCTAGGAATTCCCTGACTGTTCTCTGTTTGGCTTGTCCTATAATAATAGTTTTGTACCAGTCGAACTCATGTTGCTTGTCATCTGCGTGTGTGGCTACTAAGGATAGCTGGTCATGTCGTTTCGTGGCTAGTTGGTGTTCATGGATGTGGACCGTTAGCTGTCTTCCTGTTTGTCCTATGTAGTGTTTTGTGCAGTCCTTGCATGGGA
>NC_057714.1:114070871-114073986 GCF_004010195.1 Chiloscyllium plagiosum | reverse complement strand
TGACCCCACCGTGTACCCTCCCCATGACCTCCCTGGGACACCTGTGTACTCTCCCCATGACCTCCCTGTGACCCCTGTGTACCCTCCCCATGACCTCCCTGGGACACCTGTGTACTCTCCCCATGGTCCCCATGACCCCACCGTGTACCCTCCCCATGACCTCCCTGGGACACCTGTGTACTCTCCCCATGACCTCCCTGTGACCCCTGTGTACCCTCCCCATGACCTCCCTGTGACCCCTCTGTAGACCTCCTTCTGTGACTGTCCCACATCTTTCTTTGTGACCTCTCCTCACAGCCTTCCCCCGCGATCTCCCCCATGACCAAGGGAGCTCTTTGGACCACTTACATTAGAACAGGTGCCTGCACCCGATGGACACACCTATTAGCAATTATATCTGGGGGAAACTGGTGATCCATCCCATTTAAATTTGTCAGAATCTGTTTGTGTCAACTGAAATCCTCTGAATTTTAAACCTGTTACAAATAGTGTGAATGGGAATTGACAATATGCCTCATTCCTGATGAAGGGCGTTTCCTGATGAAAGGCTGCCAACATCACCACCGACCCCTTCCCAGCTCGGGAATGATCTCCTACAGCCTCTTCCATCAGGTAGAGGGTACAGAAACCTGAGCCCAGGCACCAGCAGGTTCAGGAGCAGCTTCTTCCCATCGGTTATTAGACTGACGAATGGACTCTCTAATTTCAAATAATGCTGACCTTGTTAATGTTGATCTTATCCAGTGCACGTCCTGTGCACTGTAATTTGGATGTCTTACTGTGTCCAAGTTATTTTTCACCCTATGCGCTGTATGTCCTTGCTTACCACGATCTGTCCGAAATGCTCGCTAACAAAACTTTTCACTGTACTTCGGGACATGTGACGGTAAATCAAATCAGGTCAACTCGAAGGGTTTGTTTCCGTGCCCTACATCTCCATGTCCCTGTGACATAGCACCTTAAAAATAGGAACATTTCTCATTTGGGAATTATGCAACTTGGTGGTGGGGTGATTGTCTTTCCACAGAGTGTGCACGTTGGGACAGAATAGGAGCAAAGTCACATACCAGGTAACTCGGCAGTGGCATTGTTTAATTCTCTCGCCTGGTTCGCATTGATCCTTGTACAGCTGGCCTTACTCTCTAGGATGCGTTGAAGAATTTCACATATTGGGTGTATAGCGCTTGCCTGTGACCGTAAAACACAAACACACATTATTATTTATAACAACGGTTAATCACTCCAGCAACCGAAAGAAGATTGTAAGCATGAAATTAACATCAGGCATTTTGCAGCATTTTAATAACTACAGTCACCCAGGCAATTGAAAACTTCTTAAAACATTGTAAGGACCAAGATGCCCAAATGCCACGGAGCGGCACGGTGGCTCAGCGGTTAGCACTGCTGCCTCACAGCACTGGGGACCTGGGTTTGATTCCCACTTATGCCCGAAACATCAACTCTCCTGCTCCTCGGATGCTGCCTGACCGGCTGTGCTTTTCCAGCATTACACTGTCGACTCTGATCTCCAGCATCTGCAGTCCTCACTTTCCACTACTACCTCATTGCGCCAGGGACCGGGGTTCGATCCCAGCCTTGGGCGACTGTCTGTGTGGAGTTTGCACATTCTCCCCGTGTCTGCGTGGGTTTCCTCCCACAGTCCAAAAACCTGCAGGTCAGGGGAATTGGCAGTGCTAAATTGCCCAGAGTGTAGGTGCATTAGTTGGGGGTAAATATAGGGGAATGGGTCTGGGTGGGTTACTCTTTGGAGGGTCGGTGTGAACTTGTTGGGCCGAAGGGCCTGTTTCCACACTGTAGAAAATCTAATCTAAATAGCTATGATCCCCCCCAAAACAACAATGTACAGATCACTTTTACTGACATTGAGAGATACGTATAGGAATAAGTCACTGGGGATAACTCGTATATATTAGGGGGTTGCAATCACAGTTACCTAACATGGGCAGTCAAAGATTTATTGTAATTTTCTGACAGTTCATTGAATTTATTAAGAGCATGCGAACTAGAAGTAGCAGTAGGGTATTCTGATGAAGAAACACCAGACTCGAAATGTTAACTCTGCTTTCTCTGCACTGCCAGACCTGCTGAGTTTCTCCAGCGATATTGTTGCTGTGAGGAAATGAGCAAGTCGATTTTTTCGATCGCTGATGGCAAACAGTAAGATCCAAACTGACCAATGGAGTTGAAGGTCCCATGAGGCCATTCCAAGTGGGAAATCAATGAATCCTCATCCTGACATTGGCCCGCCCACAAGTCCAGGGTGAGGAGTGGCATTTGGGGGGGCAGTGGCTGTGGAGTAGTAGGTGAGACCAAGACAGAACTACCTGCTAAAGTGACGGGGGGGAAGGAGGGGCAGGCTTTGGGCAGTGGGTAATGGTGGCACCCCTCTGTGAGTATGTCAACATTACCCACTAGATGATGGCATCAGACACCCCAGAGATTGTCACAGTATACTTAGTGGAACCACACAGCAAGTCATCTAGACTTGAACTGAAAATGTGTTGCTGGAAAAGCGCAGCAGGTCAGGCAGCATCCAGGGAACAGGAGAATCGACGTTTCGGGCATAAGCCCTTCTTCAGGAAATGTCGGCGGATGATTTGGTTTATGCAAAGGTTGGTAGGGTGGAAGGTGAGCACCAGGGGCGTTCTGTCCTTGTTGCGGTTGGAGGGGTTGGGTCTGAGGGCGGAGGTGCGGGATGTGGACGAGATGCGTTGGAGGGCATCTTTAACCACATGGGAAGGGAAATTTCCGCCACCTCCAAACAGACCCGACCACCAGGGATAGATTTCCCTCCCCACCCCTCTCCGCCTTCCGCAAAGACCGTTCCCTCCGTGACTACCTGGTCAGGTCCACGCCCCCCTACGACCCACCCTCCCATCCTGGCACTTTCCCCTGCCACCGCAGGAACTGTAAAACCTGTGCCCACACCTCCTCCCTCACCTCCATCCAAGGCCATAAAGGAGCCTTCCACATCCATCAAAATTTTACCTGCACATCCACTAATATCATCTATTGCATCCGTTGCTCCCGATGCGGTCTCCTCAACATTGGGGAGACTGGGCGCCTCCTAGCAGAGCACTTTAGGGAACATCTC
>NC_057714.1:114066664-114069800 GCF_004010195.1 Chiloscyllium plagiosum | reverse complement strand
AGGTGAAGGGTGGAAGGTATACGGGAGATGTCAGGGGTAGGTTCTTTACCCAGAGAGTGGTGGGGGCATGGAATGCGCTGCCTGTGGGAGTGGTAGAGTCAGAATCTTTGGTGACCTTTAAGTGGCAATTGGATAGGTACATGGATAGGTGCTTAAGCTAGGACAAATGTTCGGCACAACATTGTGGGCCGAAGGGCCTGTTCTGTGCTGTATTGTTCTATGTTCTTTGTTCTAAGCTGTTCCAGCACAGTTACAACACTGGCCTCTACCCCACAGTGTGGAAAATGCCCAGGTATGTCCTGTACATAAAAAGCAGGATAAACCCAATCCAGCCAATTACCGCCCCATCAGTCTACTCTCGATCATCAGTAAAGTGATGGAAGGTCTCACCAACGGAGCTATCAAGCAGCACCTGCTCAGCAATGACCTGCTCAGTGATGCCCAGTTTGGGTTACACCAGGGTCACTCAGCTCCTGACCTCATTACAGCCTTGGGTCAAACATGGACAAAAGAGCTGAATTCCAGAGGGTGAGGGGAGAGGGACTGCCCTTGACATCAAGGCTGCATTCGACCGTGTGGCATCAAGGAGCCCTGGCAAAACTGGAATCAATGGGTATCGGGGGCAAGCTCTCCACTGGTTGGGGTCATACGTGGTACACAGGAAGATGGTCGAGGTTGTTGGAGGTCAGTCATCTCAGCTCCAGGACATCTCTGCAGGAGTCCCTCAGGGGAGTGTCCTAGACCCCAACCATCTTCAGCTGCTTCATCAATGACCTTCCCTCCATCATAAGGTTACATTGCACAACGTTCAGCACCATTCATGACTCCTCAGATACCAACAGTACACGTCCAATAGCAACAAGATCTGGGCATATATGTCCAGGCTTGGGCTAAGAAGTGCCATGTAACATCTGTATCACATCAATGCCAGATATAAACAGAGAGACCTCGGGCTTCGGGTACATAATTCTTTGAAATTTCTGTCACAGGCTTTCAGGATGGTTAAGAAGGTGTTTAACGCACTGGGCTTCATTGCTCAGACCTTTGAGTACAGGAGTTGGAATGCCATGTTGAGGTTGTACAGGACATAGGTGAGGCCTGTTCTGGAGTAGTTTATCCAGTTCTGGTCACCCTGTTATAAGAAGGTGACTATTAAACTGGAGAGGGTTTGAAAAAGACTAACCAGGATATTGCTGCAACTGGAGCGTTTGAGTTATAATGAGATGCTGGATAGGCCGGGATGTTTTTCACTGGAACGTAGGGAGTTGACAGGTAACCTTACAGAGGTTTATAAAATCATGAGGGGTATAGATAAGGTGACTAGCAAAGGCGTTTTCCCTAAGGTTGGGGATTTCAAAATTGGGGGCCCATTATTAAGGTGAGAGGAAGAAAAATTGAAAAGGACAAGAGGGGCTACGTTTTTTTACCTCGAGGGTGGTTCGTGTGTGGAATGAACTGCCCAAGGAAGCGTTGGATGCAGGTACAGTTACAACATTTAAAAAGCATTTGGGTAAGTCCATTTCCCCTCCCCCCACCTTGTCTCAGTCAAATCCCTTGAACTCAGCACCGCCTTCCTAACCTGCAATCATCTTCCTGACCTCTCCGCCCCCACCCCCACTCCGGCCTATCACCCTCACCTTGGACCTGCTGCGCTTTTCCAGCAACACATTTTCAGCTAAGTCCATGAATAGGAAAGATTTGGAGGGATATGGGCCAAATGCAAGCAAGTGGGACTAGTTCAGCTTGGGAACATGTTTGGCATGGGCTGGTAGGACCGAAGGGTCTGTTTCCGTGTTGCATGACTCTATAACAAGAGAGAATCTAACTACCACCTCTTGATATTCAGTGGCATCACTGAATACCTTACTATCAACATGCTGGGGTCTACCACTGCGCAGAGGGGCCTGGGTGTCCTTCTGGTAGACAGGGTGGCGAAGAAGGCAAAAGGAATGCTTGCCTTCATTAGCATGGAATACAGGAGCAAGGACATCTTATTACAACCTCATAAAACCTTGGTTAGGCCACAGGTGAAATCCTATGCTCTGTTCACTACACTATCAGGAGATGGTGTAGAGGGTGGAGAAGAGATTCATCAGGATATTGCCTGAATGAGGAGATACTGGATAGGCTGGATTTGTAAATGGAATGAATTTAGTTTGGAGTTTGCTGGTCAGTACAGATGTGGTGGGCTGAAGGGCCTGTTCCTATGCTGTATAACTCTGTGACTTAAACGCCTTACCGTGTTAATGGTGCTGTAGAAATGCTAGTTGTTTTTGACAGGGATGTCACGCCGTAGCCAGCCTGCCCGGTTAGTGTTGGCGCTGAAGGAGAGTCGGGATTTCACACAAAGCGCTGGGCGGTAATGGTTTGGATCTAATCTCTTAAATTAACCTTCGATCAGTAACATGAAAACTTCCAGGTGCTGAACAGCTGACACATTCCCTTCCAAAGATATTAAACAGGTTGTAAGTCAGCAAATCAATAACTCACTTTGCAAGTTTAAGCTAATAAACGTCTCATGTCTGTTTGCAGCAAGATACATCTTCCCCAAGCACATTAGGACCAGCCATGGTCAGGGGTTGGGATGGTGTTTCACCATGAGGATATATTACTCAATGCCCCTAAGTTACCCCTATGCCCCACACCCCTCTGGGTACTCAGAGCACTGTGCGTGTCAGTCCCAAGCCCCCAGAGGATGCTGGGATGGAGGGGATGCAGGAGGAGGTCCACTCCGACAGGAGATGAGGGAATGGAAACAGAGGTGGGGGCATTGCGTGATCCCCCAAGAGCAGGATGGGAAGGCTGGGGTGGGGACCAGACCCCAGACACATTACCCTCAAGTCTATCCCAAACCCCAGTCACATTACACCCCAATCCATCCCAGACCCAAGCACATTACCCCGAATCCATCCTAGACCCAACACTTTACCCCCAAACCATTTCAGACCCAACACGTTACCCCCAATCCATCCCAGACCCAACACGTTACCCTCAAGCCATCCCCAACCACAACACATTACCCCCAA
Source organism: Chiloscyllium plagiosum (assembly GCF_004010195.1). Lineage (NCBI taxonomy): Eukaryota > Metazoa > Chordata > Chondrichthyes > Orectolobiformes > Hemiscylliidae > Chiloscyllium > Chiloscyllium plagiosum. Next base: position 114,066,774 of record NC_057714.1, on the reverse strand, counting down.
TCCATTCCCAACCCCAACACGTTACCCCAATCCATCACAGACCCAACACGTTAACCCCAAATCTATCCCAGACCCAACAGGTTACCCCCAATCCATCCCCAACCACAACA
>NC_057714.1:114060698-114062679 GCF_004010195.1 Chiloscyllium plagiosum | reverse complement strand
CCCCAATCCATCCCAGACCCAAACACATTACCCCCAATCCATCCCATACCCAACACGTTACCCGCAATTCATTCCAGACCAAACGCGTTGCACCCCAATTCATCCCAGACCCAACACGTTACCCCCAATCCATCCCAGACCCAACACATTACCCTCCAATCCATCCCAACCTCAACATGTTACCCCCAATCCATCCTAGACCCCAGACATATTACACCCCAATTCATCCCAGACCCAACACGTTACTCTCAATCCATCCCAGACCCCAGGCACATTACCCCCCAATCCATCCCAGACCCCAGGTACATTATCCCAAGCCACTGAGCCCCCTGGGTGAGGATCAATGCAATAGCTCCTCTTCCTTACCCCCTCGGGGAGAATGTGAGGACTGCAGATGCTGGAGATCAGATTGGAGAGTGTGGTGCTGGAAAAGCACAGCAGGTCAGGCAGCATCCGTGGAGCAGGAGAATTGACGTTTCCGGTATAGGTCCTTCATCGGGAATGTGGAGGGATCCCAAGAATTCAGGAATTCCTGATGAAGAGCTTATGTTTGAAACGTTGACTGTCCTGCTCCTTGGATGCTGCCTGACCAGCTGTGCTTTCCCAGCACCATAATGTTTGACTGAAGACTTCCTTAACCCCCGGTTTGGTTGCAATAAGGTCAAGTTGAAAGTGAATTCCTGCACTTGTTTCTGGACCTAAACGAGGTCACGTTCCAGAAACAGGAGGAGGCCATTCAGCCCCTCAAGCTTGCTGCATCATTCAATAAGATCATGGCAGATCTATCGCCCTAAACCCACATAGACCTTGGGCCTATATCCCTCATACCCTTTGTTTAATGAGAAAATGTATTTCTCTCAGATTTAAAATAAACTACTGCTCCAGCATCCACTGCAGTTTGCGGAAGAGAGTTCCAAATCTCTCCCACTGTGTGTCGAAGTGCTTCCTGCCATCTCTCCCTGAACGGTCTGGCCCTAATTCGCAGACTATGCCCGTAGTTTTAGAATCCCCAAACAGTGGAAATAGTTTGCCTTTACCTACCCTGTCTTTCCCTGTTAACATCCTGGATACTTTGAGGAGAAAGTGAGGACTGCAGATGCTGGAGATCAGAGCTGAAAATGTGTTGCTGGAAAAGGGCTTCCTGAAGAAGGGCTTATGCCCGAAACGTCGATTCTCCTGTTCCGTGGATGCTGCCTGACCTGCTGCGCTTTTCCAGCAACACATTTTCAGCAACATCCTGGATACTTCAATCAGATCACCCCTTAACCTTCTAAACACTGAAGAAAACAGACAGCATTTGTATAATCTCTCCTCGAAACGTAACCCCTGAAGTCCAGGTCTCGTCCTTCCTGAGCCTGTGAAAGGCCATAATCGTTTTCCTAAGGTGTGACGCCTCTACCAGGAGTCCAACTAGAGGTTTGTAAAACTGCAGCATAATGTCTGCATCCTTATACTCCAGGCCGTTAGCTATGAAGGCCATTGAAATTGAGAGGATAGGAGCAGGAGGAGGCCAATCATCCCTTCGAGCCTGGCCCGCCATTCATCACCATCATGGCTGACCATCCAACTCAATAGTCTAATCCTCCTTTCTCCTCAGAACCTTAGGTCCCATTCCCCCCAAGTGCTGTATCCAGCTGCCTGTTGATACATTCAATGTTTCGGCATCAACTCCTTCCTGTGGGAATGGATCCCACAGACTCACCGCTCTCTGGATGAAGAAATGTCTCCTCTTCAGTCCTCAATACCTTACCTCTTATCTTTAGATTCTTACCCGTGATTCTGGTTGAATATTGGTCCAACTCATCTTGTACGTTTCAAAATGGAACTGTTGTATGCACAGTACATTAATTTCCAGGTATTGCTTTTTTTAAACTGGTATTTTCATTTGAAAAGGTCACCCATGCAGAGTTTGTGCATGAGAATGTTGGTGCTTTGGCCTACAGAAGAATATAGATTGATGGTGCAGAGGGAAAAAAAAGGG
>NC_057714.1:114055969-114060018 GCF_004010195.1 Chiloscyllium plagiosum | reverse complement strand
AAGGGTTCAGAAAAGATTTACAAGGATGTTGCCAGGGTTGGAGGATTTGAGCTGTAGGGAGAGGTTGGATAGGCTGGGGCTGTTTTCCCTGGAGCGTCGGAGGCTGAGGGGTGACCTTAAAGCGGTTCATAAAATCATGAGGGGCACGATTAGGGTAAATAGACAAGGTCTTTTCCCTGGGGTGGTGGTGTCCAGAACTAGAGGGCATAGGTCTAGGGTAAGAGGGGAAAGACATAAAAGAGACTAAGGGGCAACGTTTTCACGCAGAGGGTGGTACGTGTATGGAATGAGCTGCCAGAGGATGTGGTGGAGGCTGGTACAATTGCAACATTTAAGAGGCATTTGAATTGGTATATGAATAGGAAGGGATATGGGCTGGGTGCTGGCAAATGGGACTAGATTAGGTTAGGATATCTGATAGGCATGGACAGGTTAGACCGAAGGGTTTGTTTCCGTGCTGTACATCTCTATGACTCTTGTTGATCAAATTTCTGTCTCAGTCAGCCTTGACAACTCATTCTAATTCAGATTCCATTCTCTTCGGCTTGGAACATTGAAAGGATTAATGACCCTATGAGTCAAGGAATTTGCCCTCACAAACACACAGCATGCTGTCCTTTATCTTTGCAGGGGAAGACCACACCTGGAGTATTGTGCACAGTTTTGGATCCTTATTTGAGGAAAGGTGTAAGAGGATTGGAGGCAATTCAGAAGAGGTTCACTAGATTGCTCCCAGAGATGAGGAGATTGTCGTATGAAGAGAGATTGAACAGTTTAGGCCTATACTCTCTGGAATGAGGGGAGATCAACTTGAGGTATTCAAGATGATAAAAGGTGAGGATAAAGTAGACATGGAGCGGATGCTTGCTCTTGTGGGGCATTCTGGGTCAAGAAGCCATAGTGGTAGGGTAAGGGGCAGCAAATTTAAAACAGGGTTATGGAGAAACTACTTCTCCCAAAGGATTGTGAATCTGTGGAATTCACTCCCTCAGAGTGCGGCTGATGCTGAGACAGTGAGTAAGTTTAAGGAGGAGTTAGACAGATTGTTAATTGGTAATGGGTTGAAGGGATACAGGGAAAATGGGGTTGAGAAACATATCAGCCATGATCAAATTGTGGAGCAGACTCGATGGGCCGAATGGCCTAATTCTGCTCCTATGTCTTATGAATTTATGAAATCATGAGCCATGTCCAACAATTGCTTTTACCATCATGTTTCACAGCTGCCATTATCACCAGCAAAGTCAACTTCTCAAAAATTATTGTTTCACGCAGAGGATGGCGGAAGTCTAGAACTTGCTGTCTGTAAGCGTAGTCCAGGCAGAAACTATCAAAACATTTAAGAAGTGGGCATTTAAGATGGGTGGCACGGTGGCTCAGTGGTTAACAGAGCCAAGGACTGGGGTGTGATTCCACCCTCAAGGCGAATGTCTGTGTCACATTCAGGCTGTGGGTTTCCTCCGGGTGCCTCGGGTTTCCTCCCACAGACCAAAGATGTGCAGGTCAGGGTGGATTGATTAGATTCCTTACAGTGTGGAACAGACCCTTCAGCCCAACAAGTCCACACCAACCCTCCCAAGAGTAACCCACCCAGACCCATTTCTCTCTGACTAATGCACCTAATACTATGGACAATTTAGCATGGCCAATCCACCCTAACCTGCACATCTTTGTGACTGTGGGAGGAAACCCATGCAGACACAGGGAGAATGTGCAAACTCCACACAGACAGTCACCCGAGGCTAGAATCGAACCTGGGAGTTGTGAGGCAGCAGTGCTAACCACTGAGTCACCATGCCGCCCAAGGAAGTGGCCATGGGAAATTGCCCCGTAATGTCCAGGGATGTGCAGGCTACGTGGGTTAGCCATGGGAAAGGAGAAAGTGAGGACTGCAGATGCTGGAGATCAGAGCTGAAAATGTGTTGCTGGAAAAGCGCAGCAGGTCAGGCAGCATCCAAGGAGCAGGAGAATCGACGTTTCGGGCATGAGCCCTTCCTGAAGAAGGGCTCATGCCCGAAACATCGATGCTCCTGCTGCATGGATGCTGCCTGACCTGCTGCGCTTTTCCAGCAACACATTTTCAGCTTAGCCATGGGAAATACAGGGTTACAGGGATAGGTTAGTGAAGGGGGTTGCGATGCTCTTCAGAGGGTCAGTGTGGACTTGATGGGCTGAATGGCTTATTTCCACAACGTAGGGATTCTATGAAGTGTTCGGATGATGCTAAGGTGTACAAGACTATGGACCATGTGCTGAAAAATGGGATTAGAAATTGTCAGTTGTTTGCTTTAGACCAGCCTGGACGCAATGGGTCAAAGGGCCTGTTTCGGCATTGACCCTGTGACTCTTTTCACAAGTTATTCCTGAAACTTCCTCTGACTGATGAGTCATCTCTCCAATCGCGAAGGCTGACTAGTTGTGGTTTGTGGTTTGAGTGCTGCGTTGTAGTTTGGCTGAGGCAGTCAGCATTCTAAACAGAATAGTCATCAATTTGAAGAGCTCCCACTTTGTTGTCTGCTCAGGCCTGTTTTACGCCTTAGGACTCACTATGTTTCCCAGGACAAGCCACAGTCTCAGAATCTCCTGCTGGTGTTGAGGCTGGGACAGGGCAGTTCAAAGGCTTTAAATTACTCTACTGTAAAATACACAACCTCCTGTAGACCGCCAAACTGAAGTGTTTTTTTTCTGCAAAATATTACTTCCAAAACAAAGATTTTCTGAAGCCAAATGCCTGTGTAACACGTTCCTCTTAAAAACCGGTCGAAGAGATCGAACAGCGCGCCCATCTTAACCTTTACCGTACAGGGATCACTGCTCCTGAATGAAAACAGAAGTTGCTGGAAAAGCTCAGCAGGTCTGGCAGCATCTGTGGAGAGAAATCAGAGTTAACGTTTCGGGTCCGGTGACCCTTCCTCAGATGGTAGCTTGGAAACTGTTGGTTTATATGCAGAAGATAGGGTGGGTAAGGAACACGCAATAGGTGGGGATAGAGGCTAAAGAGAGCAAAGAGTTGGACAGACAAAGAGTGGACACAGGCCCTTCAGCCCAAACTGACCCATGCTGACCATGGTGCCCACTCAGCTAGTCCTAATGTCCTGCATTTGGTCCATATCCCGCTAAACCCTTCCCATCCACATACCTAACCAAATGTTTTTTAAATGTTGCGATTGTACCTGCCTTAACCACTTTCTCTGGCAGCCCACTCCATACCCGCATCACTCTCTGTGTAAAGAAGTTGCCCCTCAGGTCCTTCCTAAACCTTTCCCCTCTCACCTTAAACCTATGCCCTCGCGTTTTCAATTTCCCATCCCTGGGAAAAAGACTATATACATAGATCCTATCTATGCCCATCATGATTGTACACGTCTCAATAAGGTCACCCCTCATTCTCCTCCGTCCCAAGGAATAAAGTCAGATCCTGGCCAACCTCTCCCCATAACTCAGGCCTACCTGTCCTGGCAACATCCTTGTAAGTCTTCTTCGCCCTCTTTCCAGTTTACCTAAGCCTCTCCTGTAACAGGATGACTAAAACTATACACGGTACTCCACGTGTGGCCTCACCAGCAACTTATACAACTGCAACATAACGTCCCAACTCCTATACTCAGTGCCTCGACTGATGAAGACCAGCATGCTAAATGCTTCTTCACCACTCTGTCTACCTGTGACACCGCTTTCAAAGAACTATGTACTTGTACTCCTAGGTCCCTCTGTTCCACAACACACCTCAGCACCTTACCATTTACTGTACAAGGTAAAAACAATGATTGCAGATGCTGGAAACCAGATTCTGGATCAGTGGTGCTGGAAGAGCACAGCAATTCAGGCAGCATCCGAGGACAGGCAAAATCGACGTTTCGGGCAAAAGCCCTTCATCAGGAATAAAGGCAGAGAGCCTGAAGCGTGGAGAGATAAGCTAGAGGAGGGTGGGGGTGGGGAGAGAGTGGCATAGAGTACAATAGGTCAGTGGGGAAGGAGATGAAGGTGATAGGTCAGGGAGGAGAGGGTGGAGTGGATAGGTGGAAAAGGAGCTGGGCAGGTCCGACAAG
>NC_057714.1:114033870-114051432 GCF_004010195.1 Chiloscyllium plagiosum | reverse complement strand
ACAGGGCCTTCGGCCCACGATGTTGTGCCGAACATATGTCCTAGCTTAAGCACCCGTCCATGTACCTATCCAATTGCCGCTTAAAGGTCACCAAAGATTCTGACTCTACCACTCCCACAGGCAGCGCATTCCATGCCCCCACCACTCTCTGGGTAAAGAACCCACCCCTGACATCTCCCCTATACCTTCCACCCTTCACCTTAAATTTATGTCCCCTTGTAACACTCTGTTGTACCCGGGGAAAAAATTTCTGACTGTCTACTCTATCAATTCCTCTGATCATCTTATACACCTCTATCAAGTCACCCCTCATCCTTCGCCGTTCCAATGAGAAAAGGCCTAGCAATTTCGAATGTGTACTTTCGAATAAACCTGTTGGGCTGTAACCGGGTGTTGTGAGATTTTTAACTCTGTGGCTTAAATCATACAATTTTCAGTGTACTCCACAACTCCGCCCCCTTTGATTCTTTCTACACAGAATCACGCAAGTTAATAATAATAAATAGGGTGCCTAGAGAGTTAAAGAGCAGTAAAGTACCGAACTTTAAGCTTCAGCTTTTACTGAATACAACAGTTAAGCAACGTCGACAAGAAATACAGAATAAAAATCACGACAATAAGAAGTCATACGATCAACCTGCCCATCGTGAGCGATTATAGCGGTTCTTTGGGCGGCACGGTGGCACAGTGGTTAGCACTGCTGCCTCACAGCGCCGGAGACCTGGGTTCAATTCCCGCCTCAGGCGACTGACTGTGTGGAGTTTGCACATTCCCCATGTCTGTGTGGATTTCCTCCGGGTGCTCCGGTTTCCTCCCAGAGTCCAAAGATGTGCAGGTCAGGTGAATTGGCCATGCTAAATTGCCCGTAGTGTTAGGTAAGGGGTAAATGTATGGGTGGGTGGTGGGTCGGTGTGGACTTGTTGGGCCGAAGGGCCTGTTTCCACACTGTAATGTAATCTAATCAATTTTTAAGCTTCAAGTTCAGTCACTGGTGGCTCGTTAACATCACACATGGACTCGGAATTCCCCAGTTCTCATTTTTGAGACATCAGCTTTCACTTCAGCTCACGGTCACTGCTTTGCAACGTTGCAAGTTGCAGACAGTTTCAGAAGTTCATACCATTATCTGCAAAAACAAAACTTATCCATCCATTCCACTCCAAGCAGAATGAATTAATTAGATGCAGTTTAACGGTTGGAGTGAAACTGCTGGGAATAATTATGTTGACCGTGTGTGTCTCTTCCTCCTGGACAGAAAATGAGTATGTGATAACTAACAAGGGAAAGGCCCCCTCCTTTGTTAGATTGTCATCTCCTTTATAAAACTCCTTGCTATCAGTTTCCTAATTTTGAAAATGCCAATTTTCCTATTTCTTGGATACTTTCACATCAAAGTACACTTACAACGAGCCAATCTTCATCATCCATAATTAAAGATTCACTAATGTCATAGAATCATAGAGATGTACAGCATGGAAACAGACCCTTCAGTCCAACCCGTCCAGGCTGATCAGATATCCCAACCCAATCTAGTCCCACCTCCCAGCACTTGGCCCATATCCCTCTCTGGCAGCTCATTCCATACACGTACCACCCTCTGCGTGAAAAAGTTGCCCTTTAGGTCTCTTTAATATTTTTCCCCTCTCACCCTAATCCTATGCCCCCTAGTTCTGGACTCCCCGACCCCAGGGATGCCTATTTATCCTATCCATGCCCCTCATAATTTTATAAACCTTTATAAGGTCACCCCTCAGCCTCCAATGGTCCAGGGAAATCAGCCCGAGCTTATTCAGCCTCTCCCTATAGCTCAAATCCTCCAACTCTGGCAACATCCAATTCACTCTGGCCAGAAAATGAAATTCCAAACGTGACCATTTCCAAATCCAAGGAGTTTATTTTTTAACCAAGCTTTACGCCCTAATTTTTAAATCAACATTTTGTTGCAGATTGTTGTTTTACACTGCTACATATGTTGCCTTAAAAGGATGCAACCACACATGTTCCACATTGATACAGGCTCACATCACACTACCAAATCACCACGCCTTCCCAAAATACAAACCAAGTTCAAAGCGTTCCTGGATCTCGAAACGCAAACACAAATACTACACAAGACAACACTTAACCACCAATGAACAAAGGTGCATTCAACCCAGACCACAAAGAGTTAACACTTAGTTCAGTGAACGCAGCATCAAAACCTGGTCTCTCTGTCCCTCTCTCTCTGTTTTGTTTTTCTTCATATCCGTACCAGCCACTCCCAGGTCTTCCTTTTCCCCCTATTCTGATTGCAGTCTGCCGCTCACCATCAAAGAGCAGATTATGTCTATCAAAAGGTAAGCAAGTCAGTTCCAAAATTCCAGTGTCCAAAAGACAATATATCCAGGAGTGCCTTCTGCTGTCCTGGGGACATGCCCTCGATGTGTTCCAATTAGGCCCATTCAGTCACAGAGTCCCCGATGGATAAGATTCCTGTCTCAGTGCAGGCTTTGGTCCACCTGCAGCCATCTTCTTAACCGTACAGATCTTCGCCCAATGTCCACCTTGCTCACAGTTGTGACATTTACCCTGGTGTCTAGGTGCTGAAACTCCGTAAGTTGTTACCACAGCCTGCGTGGTTCTAAGTTTAGATTCCATACCCCTTTCCATCCGGTTCAACGATTTCACAATCTAGTCTCCCAATCGGGGACCGTCACCTTTAACGTTTTTGCCAGCTCGCGTTTTGATCCTGCGACAAAGGCCGCTTTCAGGGACGCCAGACAACTGCTGCCAATCTCTGCCACGTCTGTGTCCCCCTGCCAGGCCAGAATGTTCTATCCAGTTGGCCACAAACCTTTCTGCGTTGTCCCATAATTCCTCATTGCTTTTTTGCTGGGATGCTGTGGTTTGACTCCAACCTCTCTTAAGCGGTGGGCCATTAACCTTCAGTCAATCCCTAATAGCTTTCTATTCATCATCAAGGTCTTGACCATTGTCACCTAGTCCCTCTCTAAGTTCCTTCTCCAGTTTCCTGCTTGCATTGCCTCCTACCATGATAGACAACCCTTGTAGTCCATCCACAGGGTGGATATTTTTAACCTTTTGCATGTCTCCAGTTTTTTGGGTGAGGCAGCTCTTTGGAGCATGTTTCTACCTGTTAGGGATTGGGAGGTTTGTGAGTTGCCCATATTTAACGACACCTTTGTCATAGAACATTGAACCTAGAAAAGCACAGTACAGGCCCTTCAGCCCACGATGTTGTGCCAAGCATTTATCTCAATCTAAGATCAACCTAACCTACACACCCCTCAATTTACTGCCGTCCATGTGTTTGTCCAGCAGTCACTTAAATTAAAACCCTACTGTGTGGAAACAGGCCCAACGGCCCAACAAGTACACACCAACTCTTTGAAGAGTAACCCGCCCAGATCCATTCCCCTCTGACTAATAACCTACACTACGGGCAATTTAGCACAGCCAGTTCACCTCATCTGCACATCTTTGGATTGTGGGAGGAAACCCACGCAGACACGGGGGAGAATGTGCAAACTCCACACAGACAGCCACTTGAGGCTGGAATCAAATCCAGGTTCCTGGCGCTGTAAGGCATCAGTGTTAACCACTGAGCCACAGTGAAGGGCTTTTGCCCGAAACATCGATCTTCCTGCTCTTCGGATGCTACCTGACCTGTTGTGCTTTTCCAGCACCACTCTAATCTTGAATCTGATCTCCAGCATCTGCAGAATGATTCACGATGGAGGGCTTTTGCCCGAAATGTCGATTTTGCTACTCCTCGGATGCTGCCTGACCTGCTGTGCTTTTCCAGCACCACCCTGATCTAGATTCTGATCTCCAACATCTGCAGTCCTCGCTTTCGCCCAATGTTGCTGACTCTAATATCATCCTTTATGTTTCCCTCCTTGTGGGCCCTGGTCTGTACCAGGCCGTAAATTAAATGGTTGGTCCTCTTCTTCAGACTCACTAGAGCTGGGACCATATTGTTCACTCCCATTTCCCAGAACCTGCACTTTACCCACGTCTCGGGGTATCCCAGAGTCAGGGGAGTACTCAGATAGGGTGAGGGTGGAGGATTTTTCATGAGTGAAGCTTCTCGCTTCTCAGCCAATTTTTATTTTGTCATTTCCCGAGCAGCTTTCAGTTGTTCCTTTAGATTATTAATTTCACAATCAAGATTAGATTTATCGATGTTTTCTTTTGTCGCTGTTTAATTTGTCACATCGCGCACAGAGACCAGCGAATCTATCTTTTTATTTTTTAGTCGAGTGGTTTCACCCCAAATATGTTTCACATCATCCAGAGAACATTGTCCCGTGGAGGTTCTACACTTCTGATGGACCTCAGTCGAAGTTTTCAAGAGGTCGAATTGTTGTTCAATGTATTCCTTCATGTTTTGGGGAACTTTGTCTTCAATAGTGTCAAGTGGAGTCTGTCCTCCTTTCACTGTCGTAGGTTATTCGGACTTGGACACTGTTTCTGGTTATTTATATGGACTTGGAGCTGATGAGACTTGATGAGCCATAGGCCAGGGGTTCACACTCTTTCTCTGCCAGTTATAGACGTCTGTACATAATATGGGCTCAAGTCGGAGATCGTGGACAGAATACGAATGATGGTAGATGATGTAGGCCTGAGCTTTCACTATCGCCCGAGAACTTTTAGAATCGAGGAGTCCTTACCTCTCCGATAGGGTGTAGGGAGTCTTCAGTGTCCCAACATTCATCGTTGCGATCCTGCCGACTACGCCAAGTTGTCAGGTTCTTAAAAAGGAATGAACAAGTCCGCGAGGGTTTTCAAATAATCGGTTTCATTTCTTTTCAGATGTTGACCAGACAGTTACATGTTGAGTCCTGCACAACAATAGTTTTCCTGTTTTGGATTTTTTTTTAAGCTTATTTATGAGTTAGTTGTTCACCACATCCTAACCACAACATCCAGGCAACAAACCTGTATGTTCCTTTCTGCATCAAGCCAATGTTAACCGCACTTGCAAGTCAATATCTTGCACTAGCATTAGCATTTGCAAATCTAACCCCTGTTATACTGTAGCTTAATCTCACAAGTTTTAATATGCTCCACATCGATATTGGGTTCCGAAGGCTGCAGGGTCCCCGAGGGGAAATTGAGATGCTGTTCTTCCAGCTTGTGCTGATCTTCACTGGAGCACTGCAGCAAGCCTGAGACAGAGACATTGGACAGGGAACACAGTGGGATGTTAAAGCTACCCCACACACCAGGCCTTTTTATCACATTGTCTAACATTACACACTCACAGCACCAGGATCCCAGGTTCGATTCCAGCCTCGGGTGACTGTCTGACCTACTGTGCTTCTCCAGCGCCACACCTCTTGACTCGAGAAATATACTGATGCAGAAATGTTTCCTGAATACACTCTGCCCTTCACATGACTACTAGCCCAGTCTATACTTAGATAGTTGGAATTTCCCATTTAAAACACCTTACAAATTTTAGACCGCTCTGCATTTCCCTTCCAAATGTGCTCCTCTCCGAGCTTCTCGTTAGTTGTTGGCATTAAGTTTACACAAAGCGATGTGCATCCTTTCTTTAATCTGGCCGAATTAATTCTATCCTTAACCCCAGTGGATGCTTTCTCTGTTACTACAGTGCTCTCCTGAATCAATGAAATCTCGATAGGAGGAGACTCTTTGGCCCACCAAGTCCACACTAACCCTCCAAAGAGCATCCTATCCAGGCCCATTCTGTCCCCATTTGCCATGAACAATCAACCTGCATTTTGTTGGACTGTGGGAGGAAACCCACACAGACACGGGGAGAATGGGCAAAATCCCCACAGACAGTCACCCAGTGGTGGAATGAAAACCTGGCGCTGTGAGGCAGCAGTGCTAACCACTGATCCACCGTGCTTTGTAATTTAACTCTCCCTCCTTTCTGAAACACCTTGAATCCAAAAGGTGCGGGAGAAATTCAGCAAATTTGGCAACATCTGTAGAGAGAACTAGAGTTAACGTTTCGAGTCATGTTCTGAAGTACCAATGTTAACTCTGTTTCTCTCTCCACAGATGCTGCCAGACCTGCTGTGTTTCTCCAGCATTTGTCTTTCAGTTTCTAGTTCTTTCCATGCACTTACATACAGAATGACTTACAGGCAAGACAGAATAAGCATAGGTCATAGAGTCATAGAGATGTACAGCACGGAAACAGACCCTTTGATTCAACTCGCCTGTGCCGATCAGATATCCTAAATTAATCTAGTCCCATTTGCTAGCACTTGGCCCATACCCTTCCAAACCCTTCCGATTCATATACTCATCCAGATGCCTTTTAAATGTTGTAATTGTACCAGCCTCCACCACTTCCTCTGGCAGCTCATTCCATACATGTACCACCCTCTGCGTGAAAAAGTTGTCTCTTGAAATCTTTCCCCTCACCCTAAATCTATGCCCTCTTGTTCTGGACTCGCCCACCCCAGGAAAAAGACTTGGTCTATTTACCCTATTCATGCCCCTCATGATGTTACAAACCTCAGCCTCTGACGCTCCAGGGAAAACAGCCCCACCCTATTCAACTTCTCCCTATCACTCAAACCCTCCAACCCTGACAACATCCTTGTAAATCTTTTCTGAATCCTTTTACATTTCACAACATCATTTCTTTTGCAGGGAGACCAGAATTGTATGCAATATTCCAAAAGTGGCCTAACCAACATCCTGTACAGCCACAATGTGACCTCCCAACTCCTGTACTCGATACTCTGGCCAATAAAGGAAAGCATAACAAACACCTTCTTCACTATCCTATCGGCCTGCAACTCCACTGTCAAGGAGCAATGAACCTGCACTCCAAGATCTCTTTGTTCAGCAACACTTCAGAGGACCTTATCATTAAGTGTATAAGTCCTACCTTAATTTGCTTTTCCAAAACGCAGCACCTCACATTTATCGAAATTAAACTCCATCTGCCACTTCTCAGCCCGTTGCCCATCTGATCAAGATCCCGTTGTAATCTGAGGCCAAAGCAACGTGATTCCACAACCAAACACTGTGAATGCTGGTGCAGAATTAAACAGTTCACTCGAGGAGGAGGCTCCGCAAAAGTCCCCATCCTTAGCGATAGGAGAGCCTTACAACTTCAGTCAAATGTTAAGGCTGAAGCTCTCCCAGCAATCTTCAGCCAGAAGTGCTGAGGGGATGGTCCATCTCGGTCTCCTCCAGTGGTCCCCAGCATCACAGATCCCAGTCTTCAGCCAATTTGATTCACCCCACGAGATATCAAGGAACGGTTGGAGACATTAGATACTGCAAAGGCTATGGGCCCTGACAATATTCCAGCAATGGTACTGAAGACTTGTGATCCGGAACTTGCCGCTCCCCTAACCAAGCTGTTCCAGTACAGTTACAACACTGGCACCTACCCCACAGTGTGGAACATCACCCAGATATGTTCTGTACACAGAAAGCAGAACAATTCAACCCAGCCAATTACCGCCCCATCACATGAATCAGGTTTGATTCTCGCCTCGGGTGACTGTCTGTTTGGAGTTTGGACATTCTCCCCGTGTCTGCGTGGGTTTCCTCCGGGTGCTCCGGTTTCCTCCCACAGTCCAAAGATGTGCAGGTTAGGGTGAATTGGCCGTGCCTAACTGGCCATAGTGTTCAGGGATGTGTAGGTGAGGTGAATTAGCCATGGGAGGGTGCAGGGTTACAGGGATCGAGTGCGGGGGCGGGGGTGAGTCTGGATGAGATCCTCTTCAGAGGGTAGGTGTTGTGGACTTGATGGGCTGAATAGCTTGCTTCCACACTGTAGAGGTCTCTATGATTCTAACCCATCATCACCCTGTTGTCATATGTTATAACCTTTCACTTTAAATTGGTATTCTTATGAATAGTCCCGATCAGTGCAAGGCAAAAAGGTTTCAAACAAAAAGTGTCTTTATCAGCAGTTCTGTACTAAATGGCTTTTTAAAAAGAAGCTCAGTGGTTAGCACTGCTGCCTCACAGCGCCAGGGACCACGTTCGTTTCCACCATTAGGCGATTGTCAGCGTGGAGTTTGCACATTCTCCCCGTGTCTGTGCGGGTTTCCTCCGGGTGCTCCGGTTTCCTCCCACAGTCCAAAGACATGCAGGTTAGGTGAATTGGCCATGCTAAATTGCTCACAGTGTTAGGTGCATTAGTCAGAGGGAAATGGGTCTGGGTGGGTAACTCTTCGGAGGGCCGGTGTGGACTTGTTGGGCCGAAGGGCCTGTTCCCACACTGTAGGGAACCTAATCGAATCTAATCTAAAACTCCAGAAATGACTAATTTCGAGATCCTCCTTATTCAAGTAATCCCTTCCTGAGCCCTCTCTTTCACTAATTATCTGGTCGAAAGAACCGCAACTTGAAGTGCTTCAGTCATTCAGTGTCACTGGAGTCCTTCAGCTCTGGCAGTTCTCCAGGCCCTTGACAACTTCCTAAAGGGTGGGGTCCAGAAAGAGACATAGCATTCCAGTTGAAGATTAACCAGGTTGTAAATCTTGAGCAGAACTTCCTTGTCTCAATACGCTGCTACTCTATTTATAAATCCTGAGGAGTTTTCTCAACTTGGTTGTCACTTGCAAACATTTCTCTTGCAAACAGCTGTGGCTGACCATGCCCCTGTTGTAAAAACGGCACTGTCTCATTTTGAACCCCTTTCCTCTTGTCTCCCTCGAAAATGAGTCACTATTTAGTTTTGCTGAAGGATATCTGGTTATGGAGAGTTTTAATGAGGGTGATTTTGAGCAGGACTGTTGGCATGAAGCCACTGTAATCATATGGACATTCTCCAAGTTACCGTGAGGACACGCGGGAGCAATACTTTCATGCAAAGCAGCTTACTACTTGATCTATTGGAAATAATGGAGGCACGGGGAGGCAGAGTTGACCACATCTTTGGAAAGGGCAGTGGGTCAATCTTTGATAAAGGGCGGCGGATTGGGAGCAAATGGGGAGTCTTTCGAAAACCCAGCACAGACTCTGCTGGCAGAATGGCCTGCTTCCTGTGCTGGGGAATGCAATAGTCGCACTGTTTTATGGTTCTCTTCAATCTATTTGTGGCGCATGGGATTTCAAGACTGGCGGGGCACTTTCTTAAGGTGAGAGGAGAGAGATTTAAAAAGGATACAAGAGGAGCAACTTCTTTCACACAGGGAGTGGTTCACATGTGTGGACTGAATCTGCTGAGGAAGTGGTGGATGCAGGTATAGTTATAATGTTTAAAAGACACTTGGATAGGTTTATGAATAGGAAGGGGTTGGAGGGATATGGGCCAGGAACAGGCAAACTAGTTCAGTTTGGGATTATGGTTGGCATGGACTGGTTCAACGAAAGGGTCTGTCTCTGTGCTGGATGACTCTATGTGGATGTTGCCGGCTGGTCCCAGGATTTATTGTCCAACCCTTTGGGCTCTTGAGTAGGTGGGGAGGGTGAGCTGACTTCTTGAACTGCTGCATGTAGGTGACCCACAATGCCCTTAGGGAGGGACTTCCAGGATTTTGACCCAGCAACACTGAAGGAACGCCAATACATTTCCAAATCAGGATGGTGAATGTCTTGGAGGGATCTTCCAGGGGGTGGTGCTCCCACATATCTGCTGCCCTTGTCCTTCTAGTTGGAAATGGTCATGGGTTTGGAAGGATCTTTGGCGAATTTCTGCAGTGCGTCTTGTGGATGGTACTCACTGGTTTGTAACTGCAGAAAGCAGATCCTAATTATATTTTTCAGTGAATAGTCATCATGTGCAGCAAGCAACTT
Organism: Chiloscyllium plagiosum; assembly: GCF_004010195.1. Taxonomy (NCBI): domain Eukaryota; kingdom Metazoa; phylum Chordata; class Chondrichthyes; order Orectolobiformes; family Hemiscylliidae; genus Chiloscyllium; species Chiloscyllium plagiosum. Next base: position 114,041,682 of record NC_057714.1, on the reverse strand, counting down.
GGATTCTATCCCCCGGACATTAATCAGGTTGCAGATTGCAGTCTGACTGAGTGTATAGAACCTCCCCCCCACCCCACCCTCCATCTCTCAGCCAGCACCTTTGGGTTGAAGTCCCACTCTCAGGTTTTCGGACTATGGAAGTTTAAATAAGTTGACAATCGGCCAGCTCATCCTTGCTATTTCCCAAAGAGCGAGGAAAGTGTGCATGTGAAGAAGATACAAAACAAACAGAAATGTCTGTTAGAATTAATCAGTAAGCTTATATGAAAAGGCATCAACCTTACTGGGCGACATGGTGGCTCAGTGGTTAGCACTGCTGCCTCACAGCGCCAGTGACCAGGGTTGAATCCCAGCCTTGGGTGGCTGTCTGTGTGGAGTTTGCACATTCTCCCAGTGCCTGTGTGGGTTTCCTCCCACTGTCCAATGATGTGCAGGTTAGAGTGGATGGGCCATGTCAAATTGCTCATAGAGTTCAGGGATGTGTAGGTTAGATGCATGTGTAGGTTAGTCAGGGGTAAATGTACAGTAATAGGGTAGGGGAACGGGTCTGGGTGGGTTACACGTCAAAGGGTCGGTATGGGCTTGTTGGGCCGAAGGGCCTGTTTCCACACTAGGGATTCTATTCAATGATTCATTGTGTAGAAGGTTCTTGGGTCTGTGCCCAGTCTGATCCCAGATTAAAGGGAAATGGGTCTGTGACTCTAATTGCATAGAATGCCCAGAACAGGAAGAGCCTGAGTGGTTAGCACTGCAACCTCACAGCACCAGGGACCCAGGTTCGATTCCAGCCTCGGGTGACTGTGTGGAGTTTGCACATTCTCCCCGTGTCTGCGTGGGTTTCCTCCGGGTGCTCCGGTTTCCTCCCTCAGTACAAAGATGAGCAGGTCAGGTGAATTGGTCATGGGCAAAATATCCCGTAGTGTCTTGGAATGTGCAGGCTTGGTGGATTAGCCATGGGAAATTTAGGGCTACAGCAGTAGGGTAGGGAGTGTGGGTCTGAGGGTTAGTGTAGGCTGACAACCTGTTCCCGTACTGTCGGGATTCTATGGTCTGAATAAAATTTGCCAGGGCTCGCACATTTTTATTTCATAGAAGCAGCAAGAAATATCATTGCTGATGCTCTGGTGCAGTGCTGAGATCAAAATTATCCCTCGCAGGGAAATTTAAAAGATTCAAATATAGAAGGTATATTATCCCAGAGTAACAGTGGAGAGAGAGAAAGACAGAGATAATGTCCTGTATGAGTCTCCTTTGAATAAGGGTCACATTCCTGAAGAAGGGCCTGTGCCCGAAACGTCGAATCTCCTGTTCCCTGGATGCTGCCTGACCTGCTGTGCTGTCCCAGCAATAAAGTTTCAACTTTGATCTCCAGCATCTGCAGACCTCACTTTCTCCTCACACCGGATTCAGAACATTAACTCTGTTTCTATCTTCATCAGACCTGCTGAATTTCTCCAGCTTTTTCAATGCTTTTGTTTCAGATTTCCAGCATCCGCAGTCTCTCACTTTTATGTATGACGTTATGCTGGCGCCCTTTGTGATACTGATAGTTACCTCCGCGCGGTTTGTGGGATCTTGCTGTGCATAGGTGCTGCTTCTGCCTGTACAACGGTAACTACATTCCAGTCCGTCAAAATAAAGTTAATGAGAGTTGAAGAGTGGAAGTTACGGTTAACAGCAGTCCCTGGGTAAATGCAAGTTAATTCTGCCTTTTAAATAAATAAATGCAATTAATAAATGGATGAAAAAATGTTGACTGGTAAGTCACTTTGGAAGGAAATGTCTGCAATTTCTAACCACCATGTTTGAGCTGTCTCCATGCAAATCAAACATTTGTAGCTTTACACTTTTTCATGGGGTGATGCAGTGGCTCAGTGGTTAGCACTGCTGCCACACAGCGCCAGGGACCTAGGTTCCATTCCAGCCTCTGACGACTGTCTGTGTGGTGTTTGCACGTTGTCCCTATGGGGTTTACTCTGGGTGCTTTGGTTTCCAGACAACCTCCACATTACATTCAGACAAGATGCAAGGCACAGAAATCATGAGGCAATCCGTAACCCTCTATTCATGTATCTGTCAAGGTGGTTCTTAAGAGTTGCTATTATCTGCGTACACTACCACCTCTTGCAGAGCATTCCAGGCACTGACCACCCTCTGTGTAAAAAAAACTTATCTCCTTTAAACTTACCCCTTTTTATCTTAAACCCATATCCTCTAGTTAATGACATTCCTATTCAAGAGTTGCTATTATCTGCGTACACTACCACCTCTTGCAGAGCATTCCAGGCACTCTGTGTAAAAAAAACTTATCTCCTTTAAACTTACCCCTTTTTATCTTAAACCCATATCCTCTAGTTAATGACATTCCTATTCTGGGAAAAAAACTCCGACTATCCATTCTATCCGTGCGTCTCATTATTTTGTACACTTCGATCAGGTCACCCCCTCATCCTCTGATGTTCAAGTGAAAGCAAACCAAGTACGTCCAATCTCTCCTCATGGCTAATACCTTCCAAACCAGGCAACATCCTGCTAAATCATTTCAGTTCCCTCTCCAAAGCCTCTGCATCCCTCTGGTAGGATGGCAACTAGAACTATACACCATATTCCAACTGTGGCCTCAATACAATTCTACACGGTTGCAACATGACTTGCCAATTTTTATACTCTATGCCCTGAGTCACGAAGTTGGTTACGGCAATTGTAGATTGGGAGGCAGGAAGTTAGAATTTGGTGGTTGTAAAACTGTAATATTGTAGAGTGTTGGGAATGGGTGGGGGGTGGTAGTGGTGGTGGAGCATTGTATGGTCCCTTTAAAAGATTGTGTGCTTTTTCTGCATTTAGAGATTTAAAATGGATGTTTCTGAGCAGCAGCTTAGAAGTTTGCAAGTACACAGAGTGCCCGAACTGAAACATTTATATCAACAGCAGCAGTTTTTTGTTTAACAACAGGCTTTTGAATTTAGCCAGTCAATATGAACCTGGTACTTAGATACCAAAAACCTATTAAATTTAAATCTGGTGGTTTTGGCAACATATTATATGAAATATTGATATGTCATCAAGAATATAAAAGAAGGGGGCAGGCAGACAAAGACCCCAGAGCTAGCTGCCGTCTGCCAGAGCTAACAGCCCTCACAATCACTGGCTCTCACAATCTCCTCTAATTGTTAGAGAAAGCACCATTCAAATAGCAACAGTACCATCGATGGCAAAGACATTCCTGACAGAAGAATCGACGGAGAAGCCACAGAACATTCTGGAAGACACGTAACCTGGCTTTAATTTTGAGACAGTAAACGTTATTTTCTCTACATATGAATGGGATTTGTATTTATTGAAACAGCAGATGATTAGAATCTTGCTTTATTCGTGGATAGTCACAAGTTAGAAGGGATTTATTCGGTGTGTTATTAGTTTTGTCAATTGGTTTACTGTTAGAGTTAGATAAATACATTGTTACTTGTTGATTTTAAAGTGAGTGTCATTTATCTAACCACTAGAAGTTGCTGAAAAGCAGGTCACAACACTTTGCACACTCCTTATCCAGGTTATAGGACGAGGTGCTCCTCTTTGGATCTTTCAGTTTGAGTTCTCGGGGGGTGGGGGGAGACACCCCCCCCGCTTTCAAACGCCTGACTGATTAAACCAAGCATGAAAAGTAGCGAAGGGAATGTACCAACCTCCCCTGGAACAGTCGTAATCCTGCAGATTAGATTAGATTACTTACAGCATGGAAACAGGCCCTTCGGCCCAACAAGTCCACACCGACCCGCCGAAGCGCAACCTACCCAGACCCATTCCCCTACATTTACCCCTTCACCTAACACTATGGGCAATTTAGCATGGCCAATTCACCTCACCTGCACATCTTTGGACTGTGGGATGTGAGGCAGCAGTGCTAACCACTGTGCCACCGGGCCGCCCAGATATAAGCAAACTCTGTGAAACCTGCACTTTGGATTTGCACAAGAGAATACGTCAGTTCCTAAGGATTAAATCTAACGCTGATTGAACTTTCCAGTAAATTGCAGTGCTTTATAACAAGCGTTTTGGACAGTCTCTCCAAACCACTACAAGATTATGATTTATCATTTTGTTCATAGCTGCACAAGATTGCAGGTTTCAGGGAACTCTGTGCAGATGATGCCAGACCGCAGTGAGTCATACAGCACAGAAGCAGACTCCTCAGTCCAGCCAGTCCATGCTGACCGAGTTCCCCAAACTAAACTGGTCCCACCTGCCTATGCTTCGCCTGTATCCCTCTAAACCTTTCCTATTCACGTACCTGTCAGAATGTATTTTCAATGCTGTAACTGTACCTGCATCTACTACTCCCTCAGGCAGTTCATTTCATATACAAACCCCCCTCTATGTGAAAAAGTTGCCTTTTGGGGTCCTTTTAATTCTTTCTCCTCTCACCTTAAAATAATGCCCTCTAGTTTTGAACGCTGGGAAAAAGACATTTATTATTCACCTTATTTCTGCCCCTCATCCTCCAGTCCCGGTAACAGCCTGCTAAATCTTTTCTGCACTCGTTGCAATTTAATAGTAACCTTCCTATAGCATGGTGACCAGAACTGGATACAGCATTCCAACTAGAGGGGCTTCCTGATGAAGGGCATTTGCACGAAACGTCGATTCTCCTGCTCCTCGGATGCTGCCTGACCTGCTGTGCTTTTCCAGCACCACACTATTGACGGTATTCCAACACTGAGTTTATCCAGCACTTTTAAGACAGTAGTTTATGGCTTGTTGTTATATGATGAAACTAACAGAACATTTTGGATATGTTTGCTGAGCAACTCACCTAATCCAAGCTGAACAGAGAGAATTAGCTCCGCTACGCTTGAGATAACAGCAGCTTGAGTAACTCAGCTGAATTTTTGGATGAGGGTATTGATGAAAGAGGGAAAGGTGTTGCTTATCCATTAGAACCACAGATGTAAGGCTCCCCAGAAAAGATTGTTGGAAAAAAAAATGAATGAGCATAGAATTAGAGATAGCCCAGGGACGAACACGAGGAATTGTTGATTGTGACAGAGAGGGAGTCTTGGATTGACCGCATGTGGTATGTGTCACTCCCTGGGGATCTGAACTAGGGGTCCCGAAACTCCAAAACATTTACTAATGGCTTGGACAAATGTGGAGAGAGCTGCTTTCTCCAAAGACGCTGATGCGAGTATTTAGGATGTTGCCAGGGCTGGGGAATTGTAGCCACAAGGAGGGGATGGAGAGGCTGGGGTTGTTTTCCTTGCAACAGGCTTGGCTGAGGTGGGGGGGAGGAGGAGATATGATTGAGGTATACAAAATTGTGAGGGGTACAGATAGAGTAGACAGGAGGAAGCCGTTTCTCTTGGCAGAGACTTTATAACCCAGGGGTCATGGCTTCGAGCTCAGTGGCAGAGGGATTAGAGGGGATGTGCAGAGAACGTGGTGGGGGTCTGGAATTCGCTGCCTGAGTTGGGGGTGGAGGCAGAAAGCCTAAACTCTTTTAGCAAAGTATTGCAGCTGCACTTTAAGGACTGTAAGCTGCAGGACTACAGGGATGTATGCAGCAAGATGGGGTTAAAAAGGGGAGGCTGGGTATCTTTGGATCGGCATGGACCAGACGGGCAGAACGATCCCCTTCTGTGCTCTATCACCTCTCTGGTTCTAAAAGGGACAGTACATTGTGAGATGAGAGCAGAACCTCAGGCAGAGACCTTGACAGATTGACTGAGTGGGCAAATTGTATCAGGTGGGTTTCAATATGGCCATCTATTCTGGACCCACGACTGATAAATCGGAGTATTGGCGAGGCATGGAGACGGAATGGAAACGTGGAGGACTGCAAGATACAAGTGCAGAATCAATTTAAAAACAACAGACTGGTGGTTTGCAGTTCACTCAGAGAGTCTAGGTGTCAGAGACCATATACGCAATAGAGCCGGGTTCACTCAGTTGATGCTGGGCAGGGGGTTAGGACAAGAGGTTGAGTAGGTCAGGCCAGTGGTGACATTGCTCAAGCAGACAAGACTGTGACAGGGCGGGTGCAGAGAGATTGTCGCCCTGTGTGGGAGAGACTCGGACCACAGTCACTGAGCCATGCAGCACAGAAACAGACCCTTTGGTCCAACACATCCATGCTGACCAGGCTTCCTAACCTGAACTCGTCCCATTTGCCAGCAATTGGCTCATATCCCTCCAAACCCTTCCCAGTCATGGACCTGTCCAAACGTCTTTGAAATGTGTACCAGCCTCCAACACTTCCTCTGGCAGCTCATTCCATCCTCTGTGTGAATAAGTTACCCCTCTAGTCCCTTTTATATATTTCCCCGATGCCTCAGCTAAAAATGTAATTGTACAGACCTGTAAATAGGAATGATTACTGTGTTTTCGGTATGCAAACAAACAGAATGTTTACATATGTATGGCATGTCCAGTTGTACAGATCATCAAAGTATTTTATGAATAAAGTATATTTTTGAAATAAAAAAAAAATTTCCTCTCCCAAACATGTCCTCTAGTTCTGGACTCCCTGACCCCAGGGAAAAGACTTTGTCTATTTATCCTATCCATGCCCCTCATGATTTTATAAACCTCTATAAGGTCACCCCTCAGCCTCCGACGCTCCAGGGAAAACAGCCCCAGCCTGTTCAGCCTCTCCCTGTAGCTCAGATCCTTCAACCCTGGCAACATCTTGTAAATCTTTTCTGAACCCTTTCAATTTTCACAGCATCTTTCCGATAGCAGGGAGACCCTACGACGCACCAAAAGCCCCTATAAGCTGATCACTCGACATGGAGAGCAGCCTTCCTAAACCTGTCTGGTCGGGTACAGACGAGGTGGAAGTGTTTCTAACGTTAGTGGGATTCAGAGTGGACCGAGAGAAACGCACGCCTCTGCCACAGGGATTTATAACCCTCGATGTTGGAATCGAGAGGCGAGGCGGTTCAGGGGAGAAATGGGGACTTATTCACCTCAGATCACCTTCACAAAAAGTGCAGCTTTCAGCCCTGGTTCTGACAGGGGATGGAGGTCAGACGTAGTTCAGGTTGGGCTGGTAATTCAAAATAGAGCAACAACTGAGCACACACTGCTCTGAGTCCCTCTTCCAAAAGCATCTGGTTTGCTGACCCCCTCAGTTCCAAGAATCTGTAAACTTCAGCTCTATCTTTTTGAAGTCCTGACTCCCCTTGGCTCAAAGCACACTCAGCTGGAGAGTACACTTCACATAAAGACAGATGGAGATTCGAGTGTCCACAGTCCCAACTCCAGATGCAGTCAGACAGTGCATTAACCCCGTTTACAGTGTGCATAGAATGTTCAATCTGTCTGCAGAGTTCTGGAAGATCAGACTTACCAGTGGGGACAAGAGTAGACACAAGGCGAGCTGGAGAAAGGGTCGGTCCATTTCAGAGAGTCTGGCAGCTCCAGTGGACAGGCGGAAAATCCGGCGTTAATTGTTTGCACACTCTGCTCCAGAGCGCAGAGCGCGGCGTGTGTGTGTGTATCTGCTTCGCCTGACAGCTACTTCTGTAGTGGGAAGGCTGCTCAGGGAACCCGACCCGAAATTGGATCGGTTAGAACTGAAAGGGGAGGGAGTAGGGCGGAGAGTGTGTGTGTGTGTGTGTGAGAGAGAGACAGAGAGAGTGTGTGTGAGAGAGAGACAGAGCGAGCATGTGTGTGTGAGAGAGAGACAGAGAGCGTGAGTGACAGAGAGTGTGTGTGTGTGAAAGAGAGAGAGACAGAGAGTGTGTGTGTGTGAGAGAGAGACAGCAATGTGTGTGTGAGAGAGAGAGACAGAGAGAGTGTGTGTGAGAGAGAGAG
>NC_057714.1:114022260-114033166 GCF_004010195.1 Chiloscyllium plagiosum | reverse complement strand
TTTTAAATGTTGCAATTGTACCAGCCTCCACCACTTCCTCTGGCAGCTCATTCCATACACGTACAACCCTCTGTGTGGAAAACGTTGCCCCTGAGGTCCCTTTTATATCTTTCCCCTCTCACCCTAAACCTATGCCCTCTAGTTCTGGACTCCCTCACCCCAGGGAAAAGACTTTGTCTGTTTATCCTATCCATGCCCCTCATGATTTTATAAACCTCTATAAGATCATCCCTCAACCCTGACATTCCAGGGAAAACAGCCCCAGCCCACTCAATCTCTCCCTACAGCTCAAATCTCCAACCCTGGTAACATCCTTGTAAATCTTTTCTGAACCCTTTCAAGTTTCACAGCATCTTTCCGATAGGAAGGAGACCAGAATTGCACGTAATATTCCAACAATGGCCTAACCAATGTCCTGTACAGACACAACATGTCCTCCCAACTCCTGCACTCAATACTCTGACCAATAAAGGAAAGCATACGAAACACCTTCTTCACTATCCTATCTACCTGCGACTCCACTTTCAAGGAGCTATGAACCTGCACTCCAAGGTCTCTTTGTTCAGCAGCTCTCCCCAGGACCTTACCATTAAGTGTATAAGTCACGCTAAGATTTGCTTTCCAGAGACCAGCCGGCTGCAACACCGGGAGGAGGAGGAACCTATGAGCAGGAAGAGCTCCAAGTTTTGAAACACAAATGGAGTTACCATGACACATCACAACGCTGAAATCCATGGAGGAAACATGTTTAACAAAAGAGTCATCAAGGCAGAGTAGGACCAGGCAGGCAGAGACAGAATGGATGGCTGCAAGGCATTGTGTTCCTCAACATGTACAATCATCAGTGAACATCCCCACTTGGAATCACTGAGTCATAGAACGTTACAGTACTGAAGGAGGCCATTCGACCCATTATGTCTGTACTGGCTCCTGAAAGAGCTACCCAGCTCGTCCCACTCTCCAGCCCTATTTTCATAGCCCTCTAAACTCATCACTTTCATCTTTTGGAAGTTCCTACAGAACCCACCACTTGTATTATTGTCCCAGGCAGCACATTCCAAATCCTGAACAATTCTCTCCTCACCTGACAGACGGTGGGAAGGTCATTGACAATGCACCTGTAGATGGTCAGGACTCAAGATTACTGCATTCGCCTAGCGATATCCACCCCTAATGTCCTCATTAAAGCCATGCCCTACATCACCATGGCCCCTCACTGTTTCTCAGCTCAACCTGAACAGTCCTGTTCTGATCAGAGATACTCTCTCAATCAAACACTGTCTCTTACTATCAGCACAATCCAACTCCTTTCACTGTCTATACCCCCTCACTATACAAGATCCATTGAAATCCAGCTCCCAGCCATGGCCAACGTGTCTCTGTGGGACACTCTGATATCCTTTTGCCTCTCGTGGTGATATCAATTTGCCAGCACTGCATGTATTCTGTTTTTGATTCTGCCTTCTTGAGACAGTTCTGTAATTTGATCCTGACTCATTCTAGGATTTGTTTCCAATGCTTTCTTCTTCTGTTCTGCGGTCCCTCATAACCAGCTTTATTTGCTTATTCTAGCTGATCCCCATCCCATCCACCCCAACAGGGCGAGCAGTTCCCCTGTTCGGATACTAGTCCCCAGTCCTGTAACCTACCCTCCCTGTTTGGGTCCCATCTGCCCCAGAATCCCTACAATGTGGAAGCAGGTCATTCAGCCCATTGAGTCCACACCAAACCTCCAAAGGGCATCCCACCCAGACATGGCCTTTTACACAATTTCTGTAACCCTGCATTCCTGATGAAGGGCTCCAGCCAGACATGTCAATTTTCCTGCCCCTTGGATGCTGCCTGACCTGCTGTGCTTTTCCAGCAACACACTCTCAGCTCTGATCTCTAGCATCTGCAGATCTCACTGTCTCCCTACATTCCCTGTGGCCAATCCACCTAGCCTGCATATCCCTGGACTCTATGGGCAATTTCCCATGGCTAATCCACCTAACCTGCATATTCCTGGACATTACAGACAATTTCCCATGGCCAATCCACCTAACCTGCACATTCCTGGACATTACAGGCAATTTCCAATGGCCAATCACATTCCTGGACATTACAGGCAATTTCCCATGGCCAATCCCCCTAACCTGCACATCCTGGACACAATGGGCAATTTGGCATGGCCAATCCACCCAACCTGCTCATCCCTGGACACTACAGGGAATTTCCCATGGCCAATTCACCCAACCTGCTCATCCTGGGACACTACAGGGAATTTCCCATGGCCAATTCACCCAACCTGCTCATCCTGGGACACTACAGGCAATTTCCCATGGCCAATTCACCCTAATCTGCACATCCTTGGACTTTGGGAAGAAACTGGAGCACCCGGAGGAAACCCACACAGACACAGAGAGAATTGCAAACTCCACACAGACAAATGCCCGAAGGTAGACTTGAACTCAGGTCCCTGGCGCTGTGAGACAGCAGTGCCAAATATTGAGCCACAGTGTTGCCCCAACTGATCTCTCTCTGTCCCAGAAAGCTAAAGCCTTCTCTCCTGCAATACTTCTCCAGCCATACCTTCACTCACTCACTCACTCCTCCTCTTTTTAAACTCATGAGCACTTGAGCCTGGAAGCACTCCTGCTATTACTACCTTGAAGGTCCTGATTTCAGTCCCTTTCCTAACTCCCCAAATGCTACTTGCAGGATCTCCTCCCTCTTTCTACCCATGTTATTGATGCCAAAGTGGACCCAGCTCCAATCTCAGGGTCTTTGGGTTGCCCCCAAAGGGATGATGTGCAGCTGCTATGTGATATCCTTGACCCTCGCACCAAGGACAACATACCATCCTGGAGTCACATGGGGTTACAAAGATGTCTGCTTGATCCCAATCAAATCATCCCCGAGAGTCATTGAGATGTACAGCATGACCCTTCGGTCCAACCCGTCCATGCTGACCCGATATCCCAACCCAATCTAGTCCCATCTGCCAGCACCCAGTCCATATCCCTCCAAACCCTTCCTATTCATAGACCCATCCAAACACCTTTTAAATGTTGCAATTGTACCAGCCTCCACCACTTCCTCTGGCAGCTCATTCCATACACGTACCACCCTCTGCGTGAAAACGTTGCCCCTTAGGTCTCTATTTTATCTTTTCCCTCTCACCCTAAACTCTAGTTCTGGACTCCCCCAACCCAGGGAAAAGACTTTGTCTATTTACCCCATCCATGCCCTTCATGAGTTTACTATTTCCTTTGCCCCTCTTCTCCCCAGTCATCTTTGCTGTTGAACCGGTTGCAATGCCACAAACCTGGCTCTCACAACATTCCTCTGATGAACCATCTCCCTCCACGATATCCAACACAGAAACCAGCTTCCAATTTGATAAAAAAAACCGCACATCGCTTTAAGGTAAAACTATTCGACAGGAAGAGTGGGAGAGTGAAGGCTAACAAGGCGTGTTTGTCACTTTAAACAATTCTTTAGTCCTGGGTTTTGATTTTGAACAGAGGTTGTAAGGCAGAGGTACCAAGTTGACTCCTGAAGATGTCTTACATAAACAATTTCGGAGGCCTTCAGGTTTTATTTTTAAACTTGGAACAATGGGCACAACCTGAATGGGTTCTCAAAATCCAGATTTCTGGGTTTTGTTTTTTTTTCAGTAACATCATAAGCTGTTCAGGGTCTCAAAAGAAGCTTCAGTGGATGTGCCCTAGCTTCCACACTCTCTGAGTAAAATCAAGTCATTTGGGATTGAGATGAGAAGGAATCCTTCCCTGAGAGGGGCCGTGACTCTTTGGCATCCTCCAGCCCAGGTGCTGCTGGAACCATAGTCATTATAAAATTCCAGGAATTGAATATTGTATTCAGGTCTGGTCTCCCTGCTACAGATAAGCTTGCAGAAAAGATGCTGTCTTGATGTTGTTTCCTCCTGGATTGGAGAACTGCATGTGACAATCTGTGTCTGAATTTGCCTTTTTGCCAAGGGCTGTGTTTATTGGATGTTACTATATTGGATGCTACTACAGAACAGTTAATTAGTAATGGGTACTGTATCTATTATTTGTTTAAATGTTCCAATAGTTGTTATTCTAAATTATTCTTTCTTTTGTTTGTAATTATTGTGTTTAAATAAATTGTGTTTTTTTTAGCATCGAGTACAGAGGAGCCTTGATTATCCGGCATTCAATTATCTGAATTATGGATTATCCAGACAAGATCGCAAGGTCCCAATGCTTGGCAAAACTGTATTATCCAGCATTCGATTATCCGGACATTCGATTATCTGAACAAAATGCTCTCTACTTGTGTCATTTGGATAATTGAGGTCCCTCTGTAGTTTGACCAGTCGCATCGCATCCATACCACAGCACTTCACATCTCCCTTAAAATAAGAAAAGTTAGGGTCGAGGCTACCTTCTTCAAATATTTTGAGTAGGCCTGGCCTGGTCCATAATGCAGGGGAAGTTAAAGGTTGCATTAGAACAATCCAGGAGGTTTATTAAATTTCCAGAAAAAAAGTAAGGCTGTGGATTGAGAGAATTCTGGAATTTCCGTGGGGACCAAGAAATTGATAACGAAAGGGAGAATAGATTGTGAATCTAAACTAGCAAGAAACATAAAAACAGAGAGTAAAAGCTTTCATGGGTTTGTGAAAAGTAAAATTAAAACAATAACAAAGATAAATGTATATATCCTTTACAGACAGTGACCGGAAACAGAACAATAGAAGAGAAGCTGAATCATTTTAAATCCATTTGCGGGATGTTGGCATCGCTGGCTGGGCCAGCATTTATTGTCTATCCCCAGTTGCCCTTGAGAAGGCACATTGTGTTTGCCTTTGCAGAAGAAGTGTCAGATAATCATAAAGTCTCACAGCATAGAAACAGGCCCTTCGTCCCACCATGTCTGTGCTGACCAACAACCACCAAACTGCACTAATCCCATTTCCCTGCATTTGGTCCGTAACTGACAGTGCCCTGGGGCATTTTAAGTGTTCATCCTGATGCTTCTTAAATGCTGTAGTGTATCTGGCTCCACCACCCTCTCAGGCAACATCTTCCATATTTCTTCCACCCTATGGGTGTGAAAAATTCTTTCCTCAGACACTTACTCCTCACCTTAAACTTGACACAATTAAAATCCAAGAGTCTAGAGAGAGTGTGGAACTGAAATAAATCAGTCTTTTTTTAAACAAAAGGTAATACTGGAGAAATGGATGGTACTGATAGTTCTCCAACAGCTGATGACCTTCACCTTGGGGTGACAAATTGTGGTTGTCTCTCAATCTTCAATTAATTGTGCAAAAACGTGCTGGCAGTGTGAAAGGTTGGAAATTTAATCCCACTCATTCAAGCAAAACCATGTCAGAATACAGGAAACCACACTTTCTGTTGGCCGGACTGACATCAGTTTCAGGGAAAATACTGTTACTATGGATGTGCTTACTGTATACTTAGAAAACAAATCTCAGAGTTAGGTGGAACCAGCAAGGATTTATGAAGAAGAAATTGTGTTTGACAAACGAAATCATGTTTTTAGAGGACATCATAGAAACGTAGAAACTACTAGTACGGATAGGCAGTGTAGATGTAGAAGGGGTGGTTTCCCCCAGCTGTCTGGTCTAGAACAAGGGACAAAGTCTCCAAAACAAAATCCTGTCATTCAGGATTGAGATGAGGAGGAATCCTTCCCTGAGAGGGACCGTGAATCTTTGATATCCTCCAGCCCAGATGCTGCTGGAACCACAGTCATTATGAAATTGGCAGACAGGAATCGAGCTGGAAACGTGTTGCTGGAAAAGCACAGCAGGTCAGACAGCATCCAAGGAGCAGGAGAATCGACGTTTCGGGCATGAGCCCTTCTTCAGGAGTCCTCCTGTTCCTTGGATGCTGCCTGACCTGCTGCGCTTTTCCAGCAACACGTTTTCAGCTCTGATCTCCAGCATCTGCAGTCCTCACTTTCTCCTAGACAGGAATCGAACACTGCATTCAGGTCTGGTCACCCTGCTATAAGTAAGATGTTGTTAAACTTGAAAGGGTGCAGAAAAGATGTTGCCAGGCTTGGAGGGTTTGAGCTATAGGGAGATGCTGAATGGGCTGGGGCTGTTTTCCCTGAAAGGGGGAGGCTGAGGGGTAACCTTATAGAGGTTTATAAAATAGGGACATGGATAAGGTAAATAGACGAGGTTTTTTTTCCCCAGAGTAGGGGAGTCCAAAACTAGAGGGCATGGGTTTAAGGTGAGAGGGGAAAGATTTAAAAGGGACTTATGGGGTAAAATAGGGACATGGATAAGGTAAATAGACGAGGTTTTTTTCCCCAGAGTAGGGGAGTCCAAAACTAGAGGGCATGGGTTTAAGGTGAGAGGGGAAAGATTTAAAAGGGACTTAAGGGACAACTTTTTCACACAAAAGGTGGTACGTGTATGGAATGAGCTGCCAGAGGAAGTGGCGGAAGCTGATACAATGACAACATTTAAAAGGCATCTGGTTATATATATGAATAGGAAGGGTTTGGAGAGATATGGGCCAAGTGCTGGCAAATGGGACCAGATTGGATTGGGATATATGTTCAGCATGGATGAGTTGGACTGAAGGGTCTGTTTCCATGCTGTACATCTCTATGACTCTGTAATGCATGACTAGAGACTAATTAGATTGAGGAATATGGGATTGAGGTAAGTGACCAGCCCTGAGCAATAATGACCGATCAGACGGAGTTCTCCTGCTCCTATGTTTCAGTGTACTTTCACCCAACGAGGAAAACAGAGTGAGAATGTGCAAGGAGAAAGCTAGTCCCACATGAGGGAGACTGAATGGAAGAGAACCTGATAATGAGGGGGGTGGGAGGAGGCTCATTTGGAACAAAAGACCATAAGACATAGGAACAGAAGTAGGCCATTCAGCCCATCGAGTCTGCTCAGTCATTAAACAAGCCATGGCTGATCTCATCTGCTAAACACAGACGTAGCTCTGATGAAGTTCTTACAGCACAAATGAGGCCTTTTGGCCCATTGTGTCCCTGCAGGTCACCAAATATCTGTCTATTCTCATCCCATTTTCCAGCTCTTGGCCCATAGCCTTGTATTCTGTGGTGCTTCAAGTGCTCATCGACATGACTTGAGGGTTCCAGCCTGTCTCACCCTTTTCAGCAGTGACCTCCCACTAGCCTTCAGGTGATTGTTTTTTTCCCCTCTAATCCCCTCTAAACCCCCTGCTCCTTATCTTAAAACTGTGGCCCCTGGTTATTGACCCCTGTACTGAAGGGGAAAGGTTTCTCCTGATTTACCTTGTCTCTATTGGTAGAGTGGCAGAAAGCATAAGGGACTGTCAGAGAATACAGGAGGATATATAGATAGACTGGAGAGTTGGGTGGAAAAGTAGCAGATGGCTTTCAATCCAGACAAATGTGAGGTGATACACTTAGGCAAGACTAATTCTAGAGCGAATTATACAATGAATGGAAGAGCCTTGGGAAAAGTTAATGGGCAGAGAGATCTGGGAGTGCAGGTCCATTGTACCCTGAAGGTTGCTGCACAGTGGATAGAGTGCTCAAGAAGGTATATAGTATGCTTGCCTTCATTGGACGGGGTATTGAGTATAAGAGCTGGCAAGTCATGTTAAAATTGTACAAGACATTGGTTCAGGTTTATAAAATCATGAAGGGTATAGACAGGGTGGATAGAGACAAGCTTTTTCCCGGGGCGAAGGATTCAATAACGAGAGGTCATGCTTTCAAGGTGAGAAGTGGAAAGTTTAAGGGGATAACGCGCGGTAAGTGCTTCACACAGAGGGTGGTGGGCATCTGGAACGCGTTGCCAGCAAAGGTGGTAGAGGCAGGCACGGTAGATTCATTTAAGATGCATCTGGACAGATGCAGGAGTAAGTGAGGAGCAGAGGGATACAGATGCTTAGGAATTGACCAACAGGTTTAGACAGTACATTTGGATTGGCTCAGACTTGGAGGGCCGAAGGGCCTGTTCCTGGGCTGTAAGTTTTCTTTGGTTTTTTTGTACCTTCTGTGGATATTGTACACCTCAATCAAGTTTCCCCCTCCTCCTCAACCTCTGTTCAAAGGAAAGCCATCCCAGCTTATCCTGTGTCTCTTTATAGTTGAATTGTTCCAACCCCATGCAACTTCCTAGTAAAGTAAACACAGACAATAGCAGATGCTGGAAATAAAGTCATAGAGTCAAACAGAATGGAAACGCACTGTTTGGTCCAACCAGTGCACGCTGACTGTAATCCCAAGTTAAATGCGCCCACCTCACTGCACTTGGCCCATATACCTCTAAACAGTTCTTATCCAAATACCTTTTAAACGTTGTAACTGTATCTGCACCCACAACTTCATCTGGAAGTTCATTCTACACACAAACCACTCCCTGTGTAAAAATATTTCCCCTCATATCTTTTTTAGATCTTTCTCCTCGCGTCTTAAAAATATGCCTGCCAGTCTTGAAATCCACCCCCCTTTGGGAAGAGACACCTTCCAATCACCTTACCTGTACTCCTTATGATCATCCCTCAACCTCCTACACTCCAGTGAATGAAAAGTCCCAGCCTATTTAGCCTGTCCTTATAACTCAAACTCTCCAAACCATGCAACATCCTGATAAAGCTTTTCTGAACCTTCTCTAGTTTAACAATCTCCTTCCTGTAACAGGGCGACCAGAACTGGACACATTATTCCAGAAGAGGCCTGACCGATGTCCTGTACAACCTCAATGTGACGTCCCAACTCCAGTCTGACACAAAACCAGCGAAATGCTGGAGAGTGTCAGCTCTGATGAATGGTCACAGGAGTTGGAACCTTAACTCTGGCTTCTCTTTCTATAAATGAAGCTAGACCTGTGGAGTTTCTCTGCTTTTGTTTCAAACGTCTGTGTTTAATCTCTTCTGCACTCTCTCAGATGCAACCACATCCTCTCCAAAGTGAGCACGTAGCACACCTTTGGCTGAACTAACTTTGTATGATCTACGGAATTGGTTAAACTTTATTGCTGGAACAGCACAGCAGGTCAGGCAGCATCCAGGGAACAGGAGATTCGACGTTTCGGGCACAGGCCCTTCTTCAGGAATGAGCAGAGAGTGTTCAGCAGGAGAAGATAAAAGGTAGGGAGGAGGGACTTGGAGGAGGGGAGTTGGAAATGTGATAGGTGGAAAGAGGTCAAGGTGAGGGTGATAGGTCGGAGTAGGATGGAGGCGGAGAGGTCAAGAAGAAGACTGCAGGTCAGGAAGGCGGTGCCGGGCTGAGACAAGGTGGGGGGAGGGGGGATGAAGAAACTGGTGAAGTCCAAGTTCATCCCCTGTGGTTGGAGGGTTCCCAGTCGGAAGATAAGACGCTCCTCCTCCGACCGTCGTGTTGTTGTGGTTTGGCGGTGGATGAGTCCAATGACCTGCATATCCTCGGTGGAGTGGGAGGGGGAGTTGAAATGCTGTGCCACAGGTTGGTTGGGTTGGTTCGTCCGGGTGGCCCAGATCTACGGAATGCCTTGTTCCGTGTGTATATATATCGTGCTACTGACACTTACATTTTCAATGAACCTCAGTATAAATCAAGTCACAGTCAAAATTTCGGAATTACCTTAGTTGACAAGTGATTGTTGGAGCTGTGCCTGGAATTATAATGATTTGTTTAGAGCAGGGGTCCATCTGGATTTTGTAGTGTACACATGAAGTGATATACTTTACTCATTCTAGAGTTTCAGATCTGGATTCAGTCTGGGCCAGGAGTTTGCAGAGCTGGCGAGATTAGATTAGCAGATCAGAGACACCAGTTTTCAGTTCCTTATTCCAGGGTGGGTAACCTCAGAGAGCCTGCCCTCTCACCCTGCCAGTAGGAAACATTTCGCAGCATTTCGTTGAGAAAAGAATCCTGTTTTGACTCGAGGCGTTATTTTCGTTTGTTTTCCCAGAGACGCCGCCAGACCTGTTGAGTTTCTCCAGAACTTTCTATCCCAACCCACCTCCCCCGCCCTCCACATGAGCCTGTCATTAGGTGTGGACCTGAAAATGGAAAATCAGATGTCAGTTTACGATGAAATATCTGAGGTTCAGCAGTCAGATCAAAGAATCTTGTACAGTGCTGTGAGCAGTCCAAAGGCATGTTATTGTCTCTCATTCAGAAATCATTAACTGCATGGATTGTAATTCAAATTCCAACTCTGGTTTTAGCAGTGGGTCCCTGTGGGTGGGATAATTTGTCCTCTCTTTATGGAACCTTGCTATGTTTCTGTGTTTCAATCAATAAACTCCATGGCTGTCAACACTGTTGTGGGTTTGTGAAAAATGTTCTGGCACATTGTGAGAATGCTCTCCACAGAACCTTCTAGAGTCTTCCAGGTTAGGCGACTTGTTGGTGAGGTAGGCCCGAAGGGGTCTCATGGTGGTGGCGGAGTTGGGTTCAGGTGGGTGCTGTACCCAATGGCATCAGTGGCATCTGCATCGATGAGATCCAGTGAAGACTGGGCCCCAGCTATGCCTGTCTCTTTGTCAGCTACATAGAACAGTCCATCTTCCATAATTACACCGGCACCACTCCCCACCTCTTCCTCTGCTACATTGATGACTGCATTGGTGCCACCTTGTGCTCCCGCGAGGAGGTTGAACAATTCATCAACTTCACCAACACATTCCACCCTGACCTTAAATTTACCTGGACCATCTCTGACACCTCCCTCCCCTTCCTGG
Source organism: Chiloscyllium plagiosum (assembly GCF_004010195.1). NCBI lineage: Eukaryota > Metazoa > Chordata > Chondrichthyes > Orectolobiformes > Hemiscylliidae > Chiloscyllium > Chiloscyllium plagiosum. The sequence continues at coordinate 114,022,478 of NC_057714.1, read as the reverse complement.
ACCTCTCCATCTCCATTAATGACGACCGACTTGACACCGACATTTTTTACAAACCCACCAACTCCCACAATTACCTGGATTACACCTCTTCCCACCCTACCTCCTGCAAAAATGCCATCCCCTATTCCCAATTCCTCCGCCTCCGCCGTATCAACTCCCAGGAGGAGCGGTTCCACCATAGAACACACCAGATGGCCTCCTTCTCTAGAGACCGCAAT
>NC_057714.1:114010817-114019894 GCF_004010195.1 Chiloscyllium plagiosum | reverse complement strand
TTACAAGGATATTGCCAGGGTTGGAGGATTTGAGCTGTAGGGAGAGGCTGAACAGGTTGGGGCTGTTTTCCCTGGAGCGTCGGATGCTGAGGGGTGACCTTATAGAGGGTGACAAAATTATGAGCGACATGGATAGGATAAATAGACAAGGTCTTTTCTCTGGGGTCGGGGAGTCAGAACTAGAGGGCATAGGTTTAGGCTGAGAGGAGAAAGATTTCAAAGTTACCTAAGGGGCAACGTTTTCACGCAGAGGGTGGTATGTGTATGAAATGAGCTGCCAGAGGAAGTGGTGGAGGGTGGTACAATTACAACATTTAAAAGGCATCTGGATGGGTAGATGAATAGGAAGGGTTTGGAGGGATGTGGGCTGGGTGCTAATATAGTTAGTATTAGAATTAGAATCAGAATTAGAATTAGCATTGGAATTAGAATTGGAGTTAGAATTAGAATTAGAGTTAGAATTAGTGTTAGAATTAGAGTTAGCATTCGAGTTAAATTTCAAATAATAGTTAATATTAGAGTTAGAATTAGAGTTAGAATTAGAATTCTATTGGAATTAGAATTAGTGTTAGAATTAGAGTTAGTATTAGAGTTAGAGTTAGATTTAGCATTAGAGTTAGTATTAGAGTTAGAGATAAAGTTAGAATTAGAATCAGAATTAGAATTAGTGTTAGAATCAGAGTGAGAGTTAGATTTAGAATTAGAGTTAGTGTTAGAATTAGAATTAGAGTCATAATTAGACTTAGCATTAGAGTTAGTTAGAATTAGAGATAGAGTTAGAATTAGAGATAGAATTAGAGTTAGTATCAGAGTTAGAATTAGAATTAGAGTTAGAATTAGAGCTAGTATTAAAGTTAGAGTTGGTATTAGAGTTAGAGTTAGAATTAATTAGAGTTAGAATTAGAGTTAGAGTTAGAATTAGAGTTAGAGTTAGAATTGGATTTAGAATTAGAGTTAGAGTTATAATTAGAGTTAGCATTAGAGTTTGAGTTAGAGTTAGAATTAGAGTTAGTGTTAGAGTCAGAGTTGGAATTAGAATAAGAGTTAGAATTAGAATTAGAATTAGAGTTAGAATTAGAATTAGAATGCGAGTTAGAGTTGGGTTTATTATGACGTGTACTCAAATTACAAAAGAACAGGAGTCCAGTGAAAAGTGTACAAGGTTGCCAACAAATGACCTTTTAGGAGAAAGTGAGGACTGCAGATGCTGGAGATCAGAGCTGAAAATGTGTTGCTGGAAAAGCGCAGCAGGTCAGGCAGCATCCAAGGAGCAGGAGAATCGACGTTTCGGGCATGAGCCCTTCTTCAGGAATGAGGAGAGTGTGTCCAGCAGGCTAAGATAAAAGGTAGGGAGGAGGGACTTGGGGGAGGGGCGTTGGAAATGCAAAACGTTTCTCTGACCTCTAGGACACCCGGACCAACCAACCCAACCACCCCGTGGCTCAACACTTCAACTCCCCCTCCCACTCCACCAAGGACATACAGGTCCTTGGGCTCCTCCATCGCCAGATCATAGCAACACGACGGTTGGAGGAAGAGCGCCTCATCTCCAGCCTTTCCAACGCCCCTCCCCCAAGTCCCTCCTCCCTACCTTTTATCTTAGCCTGCTTGGCACACTCTCCTCGAAACGTCGATTCTCCTGCTCCTTGGATGCTGCCTGACCTGCTGCGCTTTTCCAGCCACACATTTTCAGCTGTCAACATATGACACCAGCCCAGGCACAAATCTTAGTTACAAAAAACAGAGGGACTGTAAAGTTGAACACTATATTTCTTCATTTTTATGCCTTTAATTCTATGTTTTGGTTTATTTTTCTTTGTTTTAAGATGGCACTGGAGAGTGATGACACTATGCAACACTTTTAACCGTCTTTTGTAACAAGATCCACGTGACAATAAACAAATCAAGTCAAATTTAACCCTTTTAGCCTGAGTGCCAGTTAGTTGAGCTTCTCCCAAGATCAACGTATCTTACCGAAGGGGCAGTGCCCAGAACTAAATTGAACTCAGTTCTCAAGAAGGGCTGTAACCAGGTTTTCGTGATAACGCTGCCCTGACCATGTTCGGCATCTGATCCGGTGTTACAGCCAATAGGTGACTTTGGTGCTGTTAGCCCAATTGACTGGTTTATGGAATATAGAACACGGAACATTCCAGCGTAGTACAGGCCGTTCAGCCTTCGACTGTTATGATGCCAACAGTCTCGGTTCAGTTCCTGGACTAACTGAGGTTACCATGAAGCAGCCTCCTTCTCAACCTTTCCCCTCATAAAAGCAGGAGTCAGCCATTCAGCCCCTCAGTCCTATTCTGCCTCTCAATGAGATCACGGCTGATGATGGCCTAACTCCATACACCTGCCTTTTTCCTGTACCCTTTGATGAATAAAAATGTATCTATCTAGGATTTTGGCCTGAGGTATTGTGAACCCAGGTTAACCCACCCCCAGTGTCTCTGTCTAAAGGGCGAATGGGACTTTATCAACTTGCCCTTTTTATGTGACTGTCTGACGTTAGCATCTGCAAAAAAGAGAAACCTTTCACAAATCAGAATTTACACTTTTCAAATGAAGAATAATTTTTGCTGTCCTCAATGGTACAGTGATGAAAATGCTGATTGAGACATGTTCACCTTTTTTTCAAAGAATGAACTCATAGAGTCACAGAGATGTACAGCACAGAAACAGACCCTTCGGTCCAACCTGTCCATGCCGACCAGATATCCCAACCCGATCTAGTCCCACCTGCCAGCACCCAGCCCATATCCCTCCAAACGCTTCCTATTCATCTACCTATCCAAATGCCTCTTAAATGTTGCAATTGTACCAGCCTCCACCACATCCTCTGGCAGCTCATTCCATACACGTACCACCCTCTGCATGAAAACGTTGCCCCTTAGGTCTCTTTTATATCTTTCCCCTCTCACCCTAAACCTATGCCCTCTAGTTCTGGACTCTTCCACCCCAGGGAAAAGACTCTGTCTATTTATCCTATCCATGTCGCTCATAATTTTGTCAACCTCTATAAGGTCACACCTCAGCCTCCGATGCTCCAGGAAAACAGCCCCAACCTGTTCAGCCTCTCCCTATAGCTCAAACCCTCCAACCCTGGCAACATCCTTGTAAATCTTTTCTGAACCCTTTCAAGTTTCACAGCATCTTTCCGATAGGAAGGAGACCAGAATTGCACGCAATATTCCAAAGTGGCCTAACCAATGTCCTGTACAGCTGCAACATGACCTCCCAACTCCTGTACTCAATACTCTGACCAATAAAGGAAAGCGTACCAAACACTATCCTATCTATCTGCGACTCCACTTTCAAGGAGCTATGAACCTGCACTCCAAGGCATCTTTGTTCAGCAACACTCCCTCGGACCTTACCATTAAGTGTATAAGGCCTGCTAAGATTCTTTAAAGTGATAAAATTCACATTGTTTAACAATTTTCCTTTCTTTTCTCCAATATTCTTTATCAAGTTCCCTTTGCATTTCAAGCTGCTTACTATTTTTTAACATTTAATTCACAGCTTTCATTCCTCAGTGTCAGCTAACATGACCCTTAGCTGAGGACATACGTGTAAAAGGTTGGTTTAGCTCAGTTGGCTGGACAGCTGGTATGACAGTAATGTGTGAGTTCAGTTCCCACACTGACTGTGGTTATCATGAAAGATTCTACTTCCCATTTTTTTTTCATTCGTTCACAGGATGAGGGCATCACTGGCCAGCATTTATTTTTGCCCATCCCTAATTGCCCAGAGGCCAGTTAAGAGTCAACTACATTGCTGTGAGTCGGGAGTCACATGTAGGTCAGACCAGGTAAGGATGACAGTTTCCTTCCCTCAAGGCCTTGAGTGAACCAGATGGGAATTTTACAACGGTTATCATTCGATTCTTAATTCCAGGTTTCTCATTGAATTCAAATTCCACCATCGGCAGTGCCTGGATTTGAACCTGGGTCTCCAAAACATGAGGGGCATGGATAGGGTGAACAGCCAAGGTCCTTTCCCCAGGGTTGGGGAGTCCAAAACTAGAGGCAGGGTTTAAGGTGAGAGGGGAAAGGTTTAAAATGGACCTGAGGGGCAACTTTTTCACATAGAGGGTGGTGCGTGTATGGAATGAGCTGCCAGGGGAAGTGGTGGAGGCTGGTACAATTGCAACATTTAAAAGGCATCTGGATGGGTATGTGAATAGGAAGGATTTAGAGGGATATGGGCCATGTGCTGGCAAATGGTACTAGATTGGGTTGGGATATCTGGTTGGCGTGGACGGGTCTGTTTCTGTGCTGTATAGCTTCATAATTCTATAATATTACTTGTGCATCCCTCCACCTCCCCTAATCTTCCCAATCTCTTACCTGCACACCCTCCCACTGCCTGAGGTGTGGTGACCCTCAGTTTAAACACCGTCACTCATCTCTCTCCAACGAGAGCGAGCTGCCCCATGGTCTAGAATGACTATGGTGTCTCTAGGTTCACTGCAGGATAAAAAGGAACGTACGCCAGTGCTCACAGAAAAGTAAAGAACTGATCATTGTCTTCAGAAAGGAAGGAGGAGAACACGCCTCAATCCACAGCAACGGAGAGGAGCTTGAGAGGATGCAGAGCGTCATGTTTCTCGGAGTGACGATATCCGACAACCTGTCCTGGTCTTCCCACATAGATGTGACGGTCAGTCAGGCACAACAATCCCTCTCCTTCCTCAGGCCACTCAGGGAATTTGGCATACCCACAAGGAACCTCACCAACTTTTACAGATGCCCCATTGAGGGCGTACTGCCCCTGTATGTAACAGCCTGATATAGCAACTGCTCTGCCCAGGACCGTAGGAAACTACAGAAGGCGGTGTCTAGATTAGAGTGGTGCTGGAAAAGCACAGCAGGTCAGGCAGCATCTGAGGAGCAGGAAAATCGACGTTTCGGGCGATGAAGGGCTTATGCCCGAAACGTCGATTCTCCTGTTCCCTGGATGCTGCCTGACCTGCTGCGCTTTTCCAGCAACACATTTTCAGCTCCCATCCACGGACTCCACTTACACGGCTCACTGCCGCGGAAAGGCTGCCTACATCATCGCTGACCCATTCCCACCCCAGGAATGATCTCCTACAGCCTCTTCCATCAGGCAGAGCATAGAGAAACCTGAGCCCAGGCACCAAAGATTCAGGAATAGCTTCTTCCCGGACATTATTAAACTGATGAGTGGACTCTCTAACTTCAAATAATGCTGACCTTGCGAACACTGATCTCACCCAGCGCACGCCCTGTGCAGTGCAACCTGTGTGCCTCTGTCTAAGTCTTTTTACAATCTCTGATCTGTCCATCCTTGCTTACAATGTATTGCTCTAAAACAAAGCTTTTCACTGTACCCATGTACACATGACAACAAATCAATCAATCAGTAAAATATACAATTTCCTCCTCGGGTTAAACAGAGAGCTCCAGCCAACAAAATGCAGCAGCAAAGTACACATCATAACTGATGGCATCTGCACACACAACAAAGGAATGCCTTATAAACTTTTCAAACTATTTTTGGTGGTGAAGTGTGAACAAAACAAACATTAAAACCTTTTTCCAGACTATAAAACATATCTCAACCCAAATCTATGCACCGCTGAACTATTCTTCATCAGATCGGTCTATTTGTATGAGAGAGATAAATGAATTACAGGAACCAGCTTAGAGGTAAGTGGTTCTGTCAGGGAAACTGAATAGTAACTCACTGGCAGTCTTTTAAGGTTAATATTGGATGGGGTCGACAGCTTTTTACAAATGACAGTGTTCCTATATTGTTCTTAATAGCCCTCCCGTATTAAAAACTGTAGGAAGCAATCTAGGTCTGGACTTACAAAGGAGAGATATACACTTATGATTAGATTAGGTTACCTACAGTGTGGAAACAAGCCTTTTGGCCCAACAAGTCCATACCGACCCTCTGAAGAGCAACCCACCCAGACCAATTCCCCTACATCTACTCCTTACTAACGTACCTCACACTATGGGCAATTTAGCATGGCCAATTCACCTGACCCGCACATCTTTGGACTGTGGGAGGAAACCAGAGCACCCGGAGGAAACCCACGCAGACACAGGGAGAATGTGCAAACTCCACACAGACTGTCGCCCAAGGCAGGAATGGCACCCGGGACCCTGGCACTGTGAGGCAGCAGTGCTAACCACTGAGCCACCATGCCACCCTCATATAAGGCCTGACACTGTCATCAGGCATCCAAAGGTCTTTAACCTTCCCTTGCTGCATTTTCTGTCACCATGTCCTCTCTCCCCTCACCCCACCCCAGTGGGACGGTCTGTTGTTTCCAGTCTGACAGTGAGACACACCATTGTTCTGCCCCTCTCACATTCCCATTCCTTAATCTGAACCATCAATATCCTTTCTCCCCCAGCACTTAGCAACCCCCACTATGGCATAAATGCTGCCTCCTCCACACTTCGCGTCAACGCTGATAAAGAGTCATCTGGAGTCGAAACATTAGCTTGCTCTCTCTCCACGGACGCTGCCTGACCTGCTGTGATCTCCGGTATTTGTTTTCAGTCAAAGGGCTTGCAGGTTGTGTTATGCAGGTTTTCTGTGCATTGTACACAAACCTTGGGCACCCAAGTTCACCCAAGAGCTGCAGAGACCAGGTTAAAATGATGTGCAAGCAAAGCAAGTGCAATGGGAGAGAAAAAAATATGTTCACGTTGAGAGTATTAGTGTCTGGAACGCACTGGCTGGAACTGTGGTGGAGGCAGGTTCAACTGAGGCATTCAAGAAACGCTGTGCAGGGGGAAAAGGCAGGAACAAAGAACAATACAGCACAGGAACAGGCCCTTCGCCCCTCCAAGCCTGCGCTGACACATTTTGCCCTTCCATTCTACAACTGTCTTTACTTACAGGATCCATATCCCTCTGTTCCCTTTCTATTCATGTATTCTTTCAGATGCTTCTTGAATGCTGCTATTGTATCTGCTGCCTCCACCTCCTCTGGCAGCATGTTCCAAGCACTCACCACCCTCTGTGTGAAAAGCCTGCCTCGTACATTTCGTTTAAACTCCCCTCCCTCCACCTTACCCCAGTTCCAACCTTCCAGCTCAGAAGGGGCCATAGCTTTAAATTAAGGGGGGGTAGGTATAGGACAGATGTTAGGGGTAGGTTCTTTACTCAGCAAGTCGTGAGTTCATGGAATGCCCTGCCAGTAGCAGTGGTGGACTCTCCCTCATTATGGGCATTTAAGCGGGCATTGGATAGGCATATGGAGGAGTGTGGGCTAGTGTAGGTTAGGTGGATTTATCTCTCCACCCTGGAGGCTTCCTGCCTCTATTCCTGATGAAGGGCTTTTGCCCAAAACCTTGATTATTCTGCTCCTCGGATGCTGCCTGACCTGCTGTGCTTTTCCAGCATCACTCTGATCTAAACTCTGGTTTCCAGCATCTGCAGTCCTCACCTTTGCCTATATATCCCAGCCCAATCTAGTCCCACCTGCCAGCACTTGGGCCCATATCCCTCCAAACCCTTCCTACTCATATACCCATCCAGATGCCTTTTAAATGTTGCAATTGTACCAGCCGCCACCACTTCCTCTGGCAGCTCATTCCATACACGTACCAATCTAAGTTGCCGTTTAGGTCTCTTTTATACCCATCCCCTCTCACCCTAAACCTATGCCCTTTAGTTCTGGACTCCCTCACCCCGGGGAAAAGACTTTGTCTATTTACCCAATCCATGCCATTTATGATTTTATAAACCTCTATAAGGTCTCCTCTCAGCCTCTGATGCTCCAGGGAAAACAGCCCCAGTTTATTCAGCCTCTCCCTACAGCTCAAACCCTCCAACTCTGGTAACATCCTTGTAAATCTTTTCTAAACCCATCTGGTTCACTAATGTCCTTTAGGGAAGGAAATCTGCTATCCTTACCTGGTCTAGCCTACACGTGACTCCAGACCCACAGCAATGTGGCTGGGTCCTAACTGCGCTCTGAAATGGCCCTGAGCAGGATACTCAGTTCAAGGGGCAATTAAGGACGTGCAACAGATGTTGATCTTGCCAGTGATATTGACATCCATGCAAAAATACCAGATACAAATTCCAAACCTCTAGTCATCGAGTCCTACAGCACAGAGACAGACTCTTTGGCCCAGACTGGTCCGTGCCGACTAAACTGTCCATCCACACTAACCCCATTCCCCTGCACTTGGATGCCCTCTAGTCCTTGATTCCCCATCCCTGGGGAAAAGACTGAGTGTACTCACCCTATCCATGCCTCTCATGATCTTATATACTTCTATAACGTCACCCCTCAGTCTCCTAGGCTCTAAATAAAAAAGTTCTACCTTGTCCAACCTCTCCCTAGAACTCAGACCCTTGAGTCCAAGCAACATCCTTGTAAATTTCTTCTGCACTCTTGTCAGTTTAGTGACATTCTTCCTGTAGCAAGGTGACCAAAAACTGACCACAATACTCCAAGTGCAGCCTCACCAACATCCTGTATAACTGCAATATAACTTCCTAACTTCTATACTCAATACCCTGACTGATGCCGGCCAGAGTGCCAAAAGCCTTCTTCACTGCCCTGTCTACCTGGGACTCCATTCTCGGAGAACCATGTACCTGAAATCAATGCCTTACCATTCACCATGAAACTCCTACCTCTAGCGTGTGGTTGACTTTAGCCTTATGGCGTGGTTATACTCTCTTCTCACACTACTCTTTTCTTAGTTTTTAATTTCAAGAAGCAAACTCATTTTCTTTTGACCAAAGTACCGCACTTCCCATTTGTAAACTTCATTGAAACTCATCTGCCAATGAAATGTTCCCGTTCCGTAAATGTGTTGTAAGGGAATCAAAGGAGCAAGGGGAATGAGGAACAGTGGCCAAGTGGTATTATCGCTGGACTGTTAATCCAGAGAGGAGAAAGTGAGGGGACCCCAGATGCTGGAGATCAGAGCTGAAAATGTGTTGCTGGAAAAGCGCAGCAGGTCAGGCAGCAACCAAGGAACAGGAGAATCGACGTTTCGGGCATAAGTCCTTCTTCAGGAATGAGGACAGTGTGTCCAGCAGGCTAAGATAAAAGGTAGGGAGGAGGGACT
>NC_057714.1:114009008-114010070 GCF_004010195.1 Chiloscyllium plagiosum | reverse complement strand
CCCGTCCCTCCTCCCTACCTTTTATCTTAGCCTGCTGGACACACTGTCCTCATTCCTGAAGAAGGGCTTATGCCCGAAACGTCGATTCTCCTGTTCCTTGGTTGCTGCCTGACCTGCTGCGCTTTTCCAGCAACACATTTTCAGCTGTTAATCCAGAGACCCAGGTAATGCTCTGGGGACCTGGGTTTGTATCTCGGCATGGGCAGGTGCTGGAATTTGCATTCATCTCTTAAAAATCTGGAATTAGGAGTCCATTGTTGGTGTGGCATGGTGGCTCAGTGGTTAGCACTGTTGCCTCACAGCACCAGGGACCCGGGTTCGATTCCCACCTCGGGTGACTATCTGTGTGGAGTTTGCACATTCTCCCCATGTCTGCGTTTCCTCTGGGTGCTCCAGTTTCCTCCCACAGTCCAAAGATGTGCAGGTCAGGTGAATTGGCCATGCTAAATTGCCTGTAGTGTTAGGTGCATTAGTCAGGGTTAAATGTAAAGGATTGGGTCTGAGTGGGTTGCTCTTTGGAGAGTCAGTGTGGACTTGTTGGGCTGAAAGGCCTGTTTCCACACTGTAGGAAATCTTAAAAAAAAACATTTGGCTCACTAATGCCCTTTAGGGAAGGAAATCTGTCATCCTTACCTGGTCTGGCCTACGTGTGAATGTTGACATACAGCAATGGAGCTGAGTCATAGAGATGTACAGCACGGAAACAGACCCTTCAGTCCAACCTGTCCATGATGACCAGATATCTCAACCCAATCTAGTCCCACCTGCCAGCACCCAGCCCATGTCCCTCCAAACCCTTCCCATCCAATTGCCTCTTAAATGTTGCAATTGTACCAGCCTCCACCACTTCCTCTGGCAGCTCATTCCATACACGTACCACCCACTGTGTGAAAAACGTTGCCCCTTAGGTCTCTTTTATATCTTTCCTCTCTCACCCTAAACCTATGCCCTCTAGTTCTGGACTTCCTCACCCCAGGGAAAAGACTTTGTCTATTTATCCTATCCATGCCCCTCATGATTTTATAAACCTCTATAAGATCACCCCTCAACCCATGACATTCC
>NC_057714.1:114003621-114007173 GCF_004010195.1 Chiloscyllium plagiosum | reverse complement strand
GAGGGGCCCTATTCTCTCCCTAGTTACCTTTTTGTCCTTAATATATTTGTAAAAACCCTTTGGAATCTTCTTAATTCTATTTGCCAAAGCTATCTCATGTCCCCGTTTTGCCCTCCTGATTTCCCTCTTAAGCATACTCCTACTTCCTTTATACTCTTCTAATGATTCACTTGATCTATCCTGTCTATACTTGACATCTGCTTCCATCTTTTTCTTAACCAAACCCTCAATTTCTTTAGTCATCCAGCATTCCCTATACCTACCAGCCTTCCCTTTCACCCTGACAGGAATATACTTTCTCTGGATTCTTGTTATCTCATTTCTGAAGGCTTCCCATTTTCCAGCCGTCCCTTTACCTGCGAACATCTGCCTCCAATCAGCTTTTGAAAGTTCTTGCCTAATACCGTCAAAATTGGCATTTCTCCAATTTAGAACTTCAACTTTCAGATCTGGTCTATCCTTTTCCATTACTATTTTAAAACAAATAGAATTATGGTCGCTGGACCCAAAGTGCTCCCCCATTGACATCTCAGTCACCTGCCCTGCCTTATTTCCCAAGAGTAGGTCAAGTTTTGCACCTTCCCTAGTAGGTATATCCACACACTGAATCTGAAAATTATCTTGTACACACTTAACAAATTCCTCTCCATCTAACCCTAACTTCCCTTTGAAATGGCCCGAGCAAGCCTCCCAGTTCAAGGGGGAAATAGGGATAGACAACAAATACTGGCTTTACCTTCAACTCCCGTGGCTCCTACTTTCCTCCTGTTTAATAAGTGCCCTGAAACTGTGGAGGAAGGTTGGACCACCATGATGCTGTTGAATAGTGGAGCAGGCTCGAGGGACCGAATGGCCTACACCTGTTCCTATTTCTCATGGTCTCATTTGTAGCAGCCCTTCCTCACTGTTGACTGGCCAGAGCTGTCCCTACCTCCACCTCAATCTTGCATCATCTACGAACGACATTTTAACACTGCTGGATGAGGAGTCTTGATTAAGGTTAATGTCTGGGTAGGCTGATACTTTTCCTTAACCCTGGATAAAGTTCCCAACGAGGGACACACCTCAAACATACAGTTGCCACATCGAGTTCCACATTAATGAGGTGCTGAGTGATCCTGCGTAGCTGGATGCCTGTCATATGTTGTTGATATAGTACGTGTTTGCCAGTGAAGCCTTTGAATTGTAATCTAAACATAACTTTGTTCCATAAAGTAAGTGGTTTTTGTAGTGATTGTGACACTAGCCAGTTACCGGAGTGGCTGTCAGGAAGCTGATTGTACAAGGATGAAGGGATACAGATCTAAAGGTTTCAGTGTGAGGCAAGGAGGGGGCAAGAGGATGTGAGGAGGAAGATCCTTAAAATGGAGGGCAGCACTCCCTGCGTGTGAGAGTGGTGGTACTATAATTTCCAAAGGGAGTTGATTCAGCAACTTGGGGGGAATGGAAGGGCTACACTGCACACTGGGACTGAGTCAATCGTTGCGCAAATGACCAACATAGATTTGATGGGCCAAATGGACTCCTGCTATGCTGTTATGAATCGACGGCTGAAGTAGGTGACAATACCAGTCCGTGAGGGTGACAGAGTCTCTGGCGCGAAGATCTTTGATTGGATTTCAGTATAGGAGTTGGGACGTCATGTTGAGGTTATACGGGACGTTGGTGAGGCCTCTTCTGGAGACTGTGTCCAGTTCTGGTCGCCCTGTTGTAGGGAGGATATTATTAAACTGGAGAGGGTTCAGAACAGATTTACCAGGAGGTTGCTGAGAATGAAATGTTTGAGCTATGGGGAGAGGCTGGGACCTTTTTCACTGAAGCTAAGAGATTGAGAGGCGACCTTAGAAACATTTATAAAATCATGAGGGATGTAGATAAGGTGAATGGAAGGTGCCTTTTCCCTCGTGTGGGGGATTTTAAGACGAGGGGGCATATTTTTAAGGTGAGTGGAGAAAGACTTTAAAAAGACATGAGGCGAAATTTTGTTTTACACAGACAGTGGTTCGCATGTGGAATGAATGTCCAGAGGAAGTGGTGGATGCAGGTAGAGTTACAACATTTAAAAGACATTTGGATAAGTACATCAATAGGAAAGGTTTGGAGGAATATGGGCCAGAGCGGGCAGTTGGGACTAGCTTAGTTTGGGATTATATAGACTGGTTGGTTCGAAGGGTTTGTATGATTCTATGAGGGGGCTTTCCAACAGAACTGGGGAAAGACGGGTCAGGGTGTGAATCCAGGGCAGGGGCTCGACCCCCAACAGCCAACACCAACTTCCTGACTTTTGATCCTTTCCTTCCGTCGTTCATGCAGATCAAAGAATACACCAGAACATAAACATAGAAATGGCACAAATAAGGGGGGCACGGTGGCTCAGTGGTTAGCACTGCTGCCTCCCAGCACCAGGGACCGGGGTTCGATTCCTGCCTCGGGTGACTGTCTGTGTGGAGTTTGCACATTCTCCCCGTGTTGCGTGTCTGGGTGCTCCGGTTTCCTCCCACAGTTGAAAGATATGCAGGCCAGGTGAGTTGGCCACACTAAATCGCCCATTGTGTTCAGGGATGTATAGGTTAGGTGCATCAGGCATGGAGGGGAATGGGTCTGGATGGGATACTCTTCGGCAGGTCGGTGTGGACTTGTTGGGCTGAAGGGCCTGTTTCCACACTGCAGGGATTTTATCTGAAATAGGAGCAACAGTAGGCCATTCAGCCCTTTGAGCCTGTTCCTGCATTCCAACTCAGTATCCCCTTCCTGATCTCTCCCCATTCTCTTTGGCCCCATTAGCCTGAAGGACAAATTCTAACGCCCTCTTGAAAACATTCGACGTTTTGTCTCTAGCACTTTCTGTGGCACGGGATCCCCACTCTCTGGGTGAAGACGGTTCGGTCCTAAATGGCCTACCCTGTATCCTTAAACTGTGTTAGCTCTGATTCAGGACCCGCCTTCCCACCCCACCCCACTCCCCCCTCCCTGGTCATTGGTAACATCCTTCCTACCTCCACTTTGTTTGGATTTTATCAGTTTTTTAATGAGATTCTCCTCCTTCTTCTGAACTCTGTTGGATGCAATCCTAATCGATCCGATCTCTCTTCACACGTTAGCCCTGCCATCCCAGGAATCAGGTGAACGTGAGGACTGCAGATGCTGGGGATTAGAGCTGAGAATGTGTTGCTAGAAAAGCCCGATAGGTCAGGCAGCGTCCGAGGAGCAGGAGAATTGACATGCTGGGCAAAAGCCCTTCATCAGGAATCAGTCTGGATACTCTCTAGTTTTTAAATATTCACATTTTTTCTATTCATTCACAGCATGAGGATATCACTGACTAGGCTAGCGTTTATTACCCATCCCAAATTGCCCAGAGGCCAGTTGAGAGTCAACCCCATTGCTGTGGGTCTGAAGTCACATGTAGGCCAGACCAGGTAAGGATGGCAGATTTCTTCCCTAAAGAACTTAGTGAACCTGACGGGATTTTCCCAACAATTGACAACAGATTCATGGTCATCACCGTAGTCATGTAGGCTATTCGGCCCAACAGGTCAATGCTGGCTTCAG
>NC_057714.1:114000530-114003121 GCF_004010195.1 Chiloscyllium plagiosum | reverse complement strand
CCACACTTCATGGAGAGCGGGGGAGGGGGGGGGAGGCAGGGCTGAGAATCTGGGACCCTCATGGTGACCTCCCGGCAGGAATGAAGCCCAATGTTGTTGGGTACCAGCCTGCATCGCAAACCAACCAACTGAGCTCACTGTCCTCCTACAGCTGTGTAGAGCATTGGTGAGGCTATGTCTGGAATTCTGTGTCTCCTTATTTAAATGAGCAAGTGTGTGTGTGTGTGTGTGTGTGTGTGTGTGGTAGGGTGGGCATTCCTGAGAAGATTTACTCCATTGATACTTGGGGTGAAGGCAGTATCTTTTGAAGGAAGGATAGAGAATAGAATAGAATCCCTACAGTATCCCATTCAGCCTAACAAGCCCACACTGACCCTCCAAAGAGTATCCCACCCAGACCCATTCCCCCACCCTATTACTCTACATTTCCCCTGACTAATGCATCTAACCTACACATCCCTGAACACTTTGGGCGATTTAGCCTGGCCAATTCACCCTAACCTACACATCTTTGGACTGTGGGAGGTAATTGGAGCAAACCAACGCAGACACGAGGAGAATTTGCAAACTCCACACAGACAGTCGCCCGAGGCTGGAATCGAACCCGCATCCCTGGCGCTGTGAGGCAGTAGTGCTATCCACTGAGCCACCAAAGATAGCAGGCCTGAAGGTGTGGAGTTTAGAAGCGTGACCTTATTGAAGCATGTCAGATCCTGAGGGGCGTTGGTTAATATTTCCCCTTGTGAGAGAGGCTAGAAGCAAGCAACACAGTTTTCAAAACAAGAAGCCTCCTAATGGAGATGAAAATTAGCTGACTTCTTTCAACCTTGCAGGGGATTGTGGGTCGGTGAACCCTTGTCCCCCCGAGAGTGGTGGGAGGGGGTGGGGGGGGGTGGAGTTCATTTTTAAGGCAGAATCTTGGCTGACAGGAAGTTGGAGGCTATCAGTATTAAACAAGGCAATGGAGCTGGTGACACAGTCAGACCAGCCATGCTCTTATCGAATGGCAAAGAGCAGGCTTGAGGGGCCGAATGGTCTACTCCTGTTCTGAATTTGTTCTCATCTGTATTCAGGCTGTGATAGCCAAATTGGGAGTCATAGAATCATACACTCATCGAGTCACACAGCACAGAAACATCCCTCGATCCAACCAGTCCATACCGACCATGTTCACAAACTGAACAAGTCCCACCTGCCTGCGTTTGGCTTATATCCCTCCAAACCTTTCCTATTCATGGACTTATCTTCTAAACAATGTAACTGAACTCCCATCCACCACTTTCTCTGGCAGCTCATCCCACACACAAACCATTCTCCGTGAAAAAAAGTTACCCCTCATGTCCTTTTTAAATCTTTATCCTCTCACCTTAAAAATATGCCCCCTAGTCTTGAACTCCCCCCACCCGAGGGAAAAGACACCTGCCATTCAACTTATGTATACCAGCCATGGTCTTATAAATAAGGTCAAACCTCCTCTCCTCAAACCTCCTACACATCAGTGATAAAGGTCCCATCCTATCCTTATAACGCAAACTCTCCATTCCCACAACATCCTGGTAAATCATAGAATCCCTACAGTGCAGGAACAGGCCATTTTGGTCCAATAAGTCCACACCAACCCTTCGAAGAGTATCCCACCCAGGCCTATTCCTCTACATTTTCCCTTACACATACCTGGACACTATGATCAATTTCCCATTGCCAATTCACCCTAACCTGCGCATCTTTAGACCATGGAGAGAAGGTGATAGGTCATAGGGGGCGGGTGATGGACAGGTCAGGAGGGCGGTGCTGAGTTGGAGGCTTGGAACTGGGATAATGAGGGGGAAGGGGAAATGGGGAAGCTGTTGAAATGCACGTCTATCCCGTGTGGTGCAGGGTCCCAAGGCTGAATATGAGGCGTTCCTCCTCCAGGCCTCGGGTGGTAACGGTTTGGCGGTAGAGGATGCCCAGCACCTGCATGTCCTTGACAGAGTGGGAGGGGGTGTTGAAGTGTTCAGCCGCGGGGCGGTGGGGTTGGTGAGTGTGGGTGTTCCAGAGATGTTCTCCGAAACGATTCGCAAGAAGGCATCCTGTCTCCCCGATGTAGAGGAGACCACATCAGGTGCAACGGATGCAGGAGGTGACATTGGTAGAGGTGTGGGTAAATTTCTGACGGATGAGGAAGGACCCCTTGGGGCTTTGGACGGAGGTGAGGGGGGAGGTGTGGGCGCAGGTTTTACACTTCCCGCGGTGGCATGGAAAAGTACCAGGAGTGGGGTGTGGGCTGGTGGGGGGTGCGGACCTGATGAGGGTGTCACGGAGGGAATGGCCTCTCCAGAACGCTGATAGGGGCAGGGAGGGAAATATAGCTCTAGTGGCTTGAGGCAGCTGACCCCTCTCCAGTTTAATAATATCCTTTTTATAACAGGGTGACCAGGACCGGACACAGTATTGCAGAAGAGGCCTCACCGATGTGCAGTATAACCTCAACATGATGTCCCAACTCCTGTACTTAAAGGTTCCCGAAGAAGGGCTTATGCCCGAAACGTCGATTCTCCTGTTCCCTGGATGCTGCCTGACCTGCTGCGCTTTTCCAGCAACACATTTTC
>NC_057714.1:113988484-113999446 GCF_004010195.1 Chiloscyllium plagiosum | reverse complement strand
TGAAGCTTTGGGGAGCCTAGATGACTGACAGACCTGCTGAGTTTCTTCAGAATTCTCTTGTTTGTTCGAAGATAGCGTTCTTGCATTTGATCCATTGAGTCCGTGCTGACTCGCCACAGAGCGATCCCTCAGTCACCCTATAACCTCGCCATCACGCAAAAAGTCATATGGACCAGGAGATGTCGAACACAAAGTGGTTGGAGAACCTGATACATGGAGGGCTGGACTACAAAGCTGCAGAAGCTGTGCTGCAGTTATGCAGACCCTTGAAGGGCTTTTGCCCAAAACGTCAATTTCCCTGCTCCTCGGATGCTGCCTGATCTGCTGTGCTTTTCCAGCGCCACTCTAATCCAGTACTGTGAGGGAGATCTGGGCCTTTGAGGGACTACAATGTAGCTTTACTAGAGTGATGCCAGAACTTCAGGGGTTAAGTTATGAGGAGCGGTTACACAAATTAGGCCTGTTCTCTCCAGAATTCAGAAGTATTCCAAATATTAACAGGAAAAGACAGAGTTGATAAATATAAACTGGTTGGGGATTCTGGAATCGGGGCATAGCCTGAGAATCAGGACCAGACCGTTCAGGAGAGACGTTCGGAAGCATTTCAATAAACAAAGGGTGGGAGGGGTTTGGAACACACTTCCACAAATGGCAGTGGATGCTGGATCAGTTGTTAGTTTTATGTCTACAATGGATAACATTTCGAACAGAAAGGCGTTAAGAGAAATACAGGTATATGGGGTTAGGACACTGATCAGCCATGAACTCAGTGAATGGTGGAACAGGCTTGAGGGGCTGAATGGCCTCCCCCTGTTCCTGCGTTCCAAATGCAACCCTTCAGTACACCGGGAGAAAACTCACCGAAACCTTTCACGTGATGGATAAAGCAGAGTTTTTCACTCTGAAGCACAGCAGCTTGTATTCACACCTCGCTTGTTTACAGATAGTGGAAACAAAAAGCTGAAAAGTTCAGATGAAACTCCTCAGAGGCAACAGTCATGGCTGAGAGGCTGGAAACAAACAGCCACATCACTCGCCTTCCCGAAATGAAGACTAGCGTGTCTGGTTCTAGCCAGAAGAGCTCTTGCCAAAGATAAGGAAGGAAACAGACTCAATGCTGGAGGAAGAGGTCACTTCGCATGTGACAAGGGCAAACAGCTGGTACTCAAAGAGGGAAAAGCCGACAGGTCCAACAGAATCTGTGTGGATCACACACAGCCACATGAAGAAGCTGAACTCAAAGTGCATTGTCTGGATGAGGGCTCAGCCAAACCGGGAAAGGTTTCAATTGTCAGGGAGCAAAATGCAAAGACTGGCTCTTGGTGATTCTGAGTTGATTGAGTCATAGAGTCATAGAGGTGTACAGCATGGAAACAGACCCTTCGGTCCAACCTGTCCATGTCGACCAGATATCCCAACCCATTCTAGTCCCACCTACCAGCACCCGGCCCATATCCCTCCAAACCCTTCCTATTCATGTACCCATCCAAATGCCTCTTAAATGTTGCAATTGTACCAGCCTCCACCACTTCCTCTGGCACGCTTGCTTCTGAGCTTTGTTTTCAACAGATTGTCCCTCCACATCAAACCAGCAGCAAGACATCTTCCTGAGGATAACAACAAGCATTCCAAAGGGATGCTGGGTTGGATGGTGCTGGGTCTCACCTGGAGCCATGGATTTGTTTGGACAGAACGTGACAATGGAACGGGGGGATAGCGCTGCAACAGGTACAAGAAACAGGACTCAGTCATGAATGCAAATACCCGAGCCTGACCATTAAGTTCCTTGGCAAAAGTGAGGACTGCAGATGCTGGAGATTAGAGTGGTGCTGGAAAAGTACAGCAGGTCAGGCAGCATCCGAGGAGCATGAAAATCAACGTTTCGGGCAAAAGCCCTTCTTCAGGAATGAGGGCTTTTAAATTCCTTGGACAGTTGGCAGAGGTGGAGAAAGTGAGGACTGCAGATGCTGGAGAGTCAGAGTTGATAAGTGTGGTGCTGGAAAAGCACAGCAGGTCAGGCAGCATCCAATGAGCAGGAGAGTTGATGTTTTGGGCATAGGCCCTTCATCAGGAATGGGGGGGAGGGGACTGAGAGATAAATAGGAGGGTGGGGTCATGGGGCTGGGAGAAGGTAGGTGGAAAGGTGAAAGGTAGATGCAGATGGGGGGTGATAGTGATAGGTCAGAGTGGAGGGTGGAATGGATAAGTGGGAAGGAAGATGGACAGGTTAAGATGGTGGTGCCGAGTTGGAGGGTTGAATCTGGGATAGGGTGGGGGGAGGAGAAATGAAGAAACTAGTGAAATCAACATTGATTCCGCGTGGTTGGAGGGTCACAAGGTTGAAGATGAGGCATTGTTCCGCCAGGCATCGGAATTGGTGATGGAGGAAGCCCAGGATCTGCATGTTCTCAGCAGAGAAGGAGGGGGAGTTGAAATGGTCGACCATAGGGCGGTGGGGTTGGTTGGAATGTGTCCCCCACAGATGTTCCCTGAAACGTTCTCGGAGTTGACGTCTCCCCAGTGTAGAGGCAACCACATAGGGAGCAATGAGTGTCTAGTGTTAGAGCTGAGCCACAGGTGATAAGACCAATCCTGGAGTTTCTAATTCCTTGAAGCAGGAATGATTTCCTGCGATAGATAGGATACCAAGTCTGGAATTTCCTGCTTAGACCAAGTGTAGTCAATGAGCCATCTTAACCTATATTGGTCTAGTTCTGGACTCCCCTACCCTGGGGATAAGACTTTGCCTATTCATTAATGCTGTAATTGTACCAGCCTCCATCACTTCCTCTGGCAGCTCATTTCATATACACACCACCCTCTGCGTGAAAAAGTTGCCTCTTAGGTCCCTTTTATGTCTTTCCCCTCTCACCCTAAACCTATGTCCTCTAGTTCTGGACTCCCCCACCCCGGGGAAAAGACCTCGCCTGTTTACTCTATCCATGACCCTCATGATTTTATAAACCTCTATAAGGTCACCCCTCAGCCTCCGATGCTCCAGGGAAAACAGTTCCAGCTTTTTCAGCCTCTCCCTATAGCTCAAATCCTCCAACATCCATGAAACCTCTTTCTCCAAAGAGCAGTGAAAGTGCAGTAGATCATTGAACGTTTTTAAGACTGACTTGGACAGACTCTAGATTGGCATGAGGGGCAAGGATGGGGGAATAGCCAAGGTCTTTTCCCCAGGGCAGGGTGATTCCCTGAGTTGGGGGAGTCCAGAACTAGAGGGCATAGCTTTAAGGTGAGAGGGGAAAGATATAAAAGGGACCTAAGGGGTAACCTTTTCACACAGAGGGTGGTGTATGTATGGAATGAGCTGCCAGAGGAAGTGGTGGAGGCAGGTACAATTACAACATTTAAAAGGCATCTGGATGGGTCTATGAATAGGAAGGATTGAGAGGGATATGGGTCAAATGCTGGTAAATGGGACTCAATTACTTTAGGATATCTGGTTGGCATGGACAAATTGGACCAAAGGGTCTGTTTCCGTGCTGTACATCTCTATGTACAGGGATGTTGTCCCTATGATGTCCCTCTACCAGGGACAACCCTGATAATTATAGACCAGTGAGCCTTACTTCGGTTGTGGGTAAGGTGGTGGTAAAGGTTATAAGAGATAGGATTTATATACACCTGGAAAGGAATAATTTGATTAGGAGTAGTCAACACGATTTTGTGAAGGGTAGGCCATGCCTAACTAACCTTATTGAGTTCTTCGAGAAGGTGACAAAACAAGTGGATGACGGTAAAGTGGTTGATGTGGTGTATATGGACTTAATTAAGGCGTTTGATAAGGTTCTACACAGTGGGCTAATGCACAAAATACGGAGTTTCGGGATTGAGGGTGATTTAGCAGTTTGGATCAGAAATGGGCTAGCTGAAAGAAGACAGAGGGTGGTGGTTGATGGGAAATTTTCATCCTGGAGCTCAGTTGCCAGTGGTGTGCTGCAAGGATCTGTTTTGGGGCCACTGTTGTTAGTAATTTTTATAAACGATCTGGAGGTGGGCGTCAAAGGATGGGTTAGTAAATTTGCAGATGACACTAAGGTCGGTGGAGTTGTGGATAGTGCCGAAGGATGTTGTGGGTTACAGAGAGACATAGATAAGATGCAGAGCTGGGCTGAGAAGAGGCAAATGGAGTTTAATGCAGAAAAGTGTGAGGTAGTTCACTTTGGAAGAAGTGACAGGAGTGCAGAGTAGAGGGTTAATGGTAAAATTCTTGGCAGTGTAGATGAACAGAGAGATCTCGGTGTCCAGTTGCATAAACCCCTGAAAGTTGCCACCCAGGTTGATAGGGTTGTTAAGAAGGCATATGGTGTGTTGGCGTTTATTGGTTAGGGGGATTGTGCTTTGGAGCCACGAGGTCATGCTTCAGCTGTACAAGACACTGATAAGGCCGCACCTGGAGTATTGTGTGCAGTTCTGGTCACCGTATTAACAGAAGAATGTTGAAGCTTTGGAAAGGGTTCAGAGGAGATTTACCAGGATGGTATGGAAGGAAGGACTTACGAGGAAAGGCTGAGGGAACTGAGGCAGTTTTCATTGGAGAGAAGAAGGTTAAGAGGTGACTTAATCGAGATGTATAAGATAATCAGAGGGTTAGATAGGGTGGACAGGGAGAGCCTTTTTCCTCAGAAGGCTAACGAGTGAACATAGCATTAAATTGAGGGGTGACAGATTTAGGACAGTTGTCAGAGGTAGTTTCTTCACTCAGAGAGTAGTAGAAGCGTGGAACAATCTGCCTGCAGCAGTAATAGATACACCAATGTTAAGGACACTTAAATGGACATTGGGCATACATATGGGTAATAATGGAATGGTGTGGGTTAGATGGGCATCAGATTATTTTCACAAGTCTACGCGACATTGAGGGCCGAAGGGCCTGTACTGCACTGTAAAGTTCTATGTTCTATTTTCTATGTTCTATGACTCAAAAGGACATTTATGAACTAGACGGGCTTTTCCAACAATCGACAATATTATTAAACTAGATTGTTTTGTTGAATTCAAATTCCACCATCTGCCATGGCTGGATTCAAAGTTAAGTTCCC
Source organism: Chiloscyllium plagiosum (assembly GCF_004010195.1). NCBI lineage: Eukaryota > Metazoa > Chordata > Chondrichthyes > Orectolobiformes > Hemiscylliidae > Chiloscyllium > Chiloscyllium plagiosum. The sequence continues at coordinate 113,994,395 of NC_057714.1, read as the reverse complement.
AGAACATTTGCCGAGTTTCAGGATTAACAGTCAAGCGATAATACCACTAGGCGATCACCTCCCCTGATCCCGTTGATCCATTACACACACCCCCCCCACCCACCAAGCTTTCATTCTGGGGAGGTGGGGGTAAGGTGGATCCTGGCACCTGTGGAGCCAGGAACAAGATGGCTGTGCAACTGGAGAATAGTTCCCCTCACTCCGCCATCCCTTCAACAATGCTCTGGGAGTCTCGACGATGAGTCTCAAGGTATTGCCATTCTTTCATCATCTCCATTTAAACTGATGGAGTTAATTCATCACCCATTAACAGTTATTAATATGACATACCAGATTCAGTTTTCAACCACACTGAAGACTACTCCCTTAGGTTATTCCGTTTTGATGGTGTGGTTCACTCAGACAAGCGGTTTAAGCTTTCAAACTGCACAAACCACACCATTTCCAAAAGCTGGAGTGAGATACCTTACAACATAGGGATAGCAAGCTAGACCAAATCAGCCGTGCTGATCCACAACACAGTGAAATGAAAACATTCGAAGACCCTCAAAATTACCTAATTATAGAACATAGAACATAGAACAGTACAGCACAGAACAGGCCCTTCAGCCCACAATGTTGTGCCGAACATTTGTCCTAGCTTAAGCACCCATCCATGTACCTATCCAATTGCCGCTTTAGGGTCACCAATGATTCTGACTCTGCCACTCCCACAGGCAGCGCATTCCATGCCCCCACCACTCTCTGGGTAAAGAACCTACCCCTGACAACCCTCCCATACCTTCCACCCTTCACCTTAAATTTATGTTCCCTTGTAACACTCTGTTGTACCCGGGGAAAAAGTCTCTGACTGTCTACTCTATCTATTCCCCTGATCATCTTATAAACCTCTATCAAGTCACCCCTCATCCTTCGCCGTTCCAATGAGAAAAGGCCTAGCACTCTCAGCCTATCCTCGTACGACCTATTCTCCATTCCAGGCAATATCCTGGTAAATCTTCTCTGCACCCTCTCCAAAGCTTCCACATCTTTCCTAAAGTGAGGCGACCAGAACTGCACACAGTACTCCAAATGTGGCCTAACCAAGGTCCTGTACAGCTGCAACATCACCTCACGACTCTTGAATTCAATCCCTCTGCTAATGAACGCTAATACACCATAGGCCTTCTTACAAATACTATGCACCTGAGTGGCAACTTTCAAAGAGCTATGAACATAGACCCCAAGATCCCTCTGCTCCTCCACCTTACTAAAAACCTACCGTTAACCCTGTATTCTGCATTCTTATTTGTCCTTCCAAAATGGACAACCTCACACTTGACAGGGTTGAACTCCATCTGCCACTCCTCAGCCCAGCTCTGCATCATATCTAAGTCCCTTTGCAGCCGACAACAGCCCTCCTCACTATCCACAACTCCACCAATCTTCGTATCGTCTGCAAATTTACTGACCCACCCTTCGACTTCCTTTTCCGAGTCATTAATAAAAATTACAAACAGCAGAGAACCCAGAACTGATCCCTGCGGAACTCCCCTTGTAACTGGGCTCCAGGTTGAATATTTACCATCTACCACCACTCTCTGACTTCGACCGGTTAGCCAGTTTTCTATCCAATTGGCCAAATTTCCCTCTATCCCATGCCTCCTGACTTTCCGCATAAGTCTACCATGGGGAACCTTATTAAATGCCTTACTAAAATCCATGTATACTACATCCACTGCTCTACCCTCATCCACATGCTTGGTCACCTCCTCAAAGAATTCAATAAGACTTGTAAGGCAAGACCTACCCCTCACAAATCCATGGTGGCTGTCCCTAATCAAGCAGTGTCTTTCCAGATACTCATAAATCCTATCCCTCAGTACTCTTTCCATTACTTTGCCTACCACCGAAGTAATACTAACTGGCCTGTAATTCCCGGGGTTATCCCAATCCCCTTTTTGAACAGGGGCACAACATTCGCCACTCTCCAGTCCCCTGGTACCACTCCGTTATTCTTAAGTAGACTTGAATAATCGATCTCAAACACCAAATCTGCTTAAACAAGAATGAACACTTTGTTATTAATACAGTAACTTTAGCAGGGCAAAAATAACTACAAGCTGGAGAGATGTGGCCCAAGTTTGTGTGGCAAGGTGGTTCAGTAGTTAGCACTGCTGTCTCGCAGCACCAAGGACCCAGGTTCAATTCCAGTCCTTGGGCGACTGTCTGTGTGAAGTTTGCACATTCTCCCTGTATCTGCGAGGGTTTCCTCTGGGTGCTCTGCGTTCATCCCACAGTCCAAAGATATGCAGGTTAGGTGGATTGGCCATAGGTTAGATGCATTAGTCAGGAGGAAATGCGGGGGAGTTGGCCATGCTAAATTGCTCATAGAGTTAGGTGCATTAGTCAGAGGGAAATGGGTCTGAGTGCGTTGCTCTGCGGAGGGTCGGTGTGGACTTGTTGGGCTGAAGGGCCTGTTTCAGCACTGTAGGGAATCTAATCTATTGGCAAATGGCACAAGCTGAATTTAGTATACCAGGCCAGCATGGACTAAAGGATTTGTTTCCGTGCTGTCCATCTCTATGACAAGGGAGGCAGTTCGAAGAATTGGGTTGTGGGTGCAATCCACATTAATCTTATAAAATGGTGGAGCACCCTCAGGGGTTAAATAGCCTCACCCACATCTTAATTCGCATAATTGTGTGAATGAATATGTACGCACAGAGCAGGTATGTATAAATAGAGCTGATTAAGCTTCTCATATCTCCGCCACAGTCTGGCAGCTGCCCAATCAAACTATTAATTTCTGTTTAACTGGGCCTCTGCAAGAGTCTTTCTAACAGGCCATGTGATTTGTGTCAGAAATCAGCTGGAGTGGAGCTCACTCACTTTGTTTTTATCCGTCAATGTTCTCAATTAATTAAAAAATAAATCTGTCGATGTGAGGCAGTGAGGGTGAAGGACCCCAGAGTAACACTTCATAAATGTTTATGATTAAATTAATGAAAGTCCAGGCGAGGGACGGGGAAAACATTCTGGCTGAAACAGCTGCTCCTTTTTTGAGGTATTGTAGGTGCTGGAGGCGATTTCCTCGAATTACTGTTTTATATGCTGTTGCCTTGTTTTGGAACTTTGGAGAACAAAAATGTCAACACAATAGCACTTTTAAAAGGGAGAAAGACAGACAAAAGGCAGCAAGGTCAGTGAAGGAGAGAGAGAAAGAAACCTATACTGCTAAATGAATAGGAAAGGTTTAGAGGATATGGACCAAGACCTGACAAATGGGGCTAGATTAGGTTGGGATATCTGGTCAGCATGGACGAGTTGGACTGAAGGGTCTGTTTCCGTGCTGTACATCTCTATGACTCTATGTGCAGATTAGGGGGATTGGCCATGGGAAATTGCCCATTATGTCCAGGCATGTGCAGGTTAGGGTGGATTACCCATGGGAAATTGCTCATAGTCTCCAGGGATGTGCAGGTTAGGGTGGATTGGCCATGGGAAATTGCTCATAGTATCCAGGGATGTGCAGGTTAGGGTGGATTGGCCATAGGAAATTGCCCATAGTGTCCAGGGATGTGCAAGTTAGGGTGGATTGACCATGGGAAATTGCTCATAGTCTCCAGGGACGTGCAGGTTAAGGTGGATTAGCCATGGGAAATTGCCCATAGTGTCCAGGCATGTGCAAGTTAGGGTGATTGGCCATGGGAAATTGCTCATAGTCTCCAGGGATGTGCAGGTTAGGGTGGATTGGCCATAGGAAATTGCCCATAGTGTCTAGGGATGTGCAGGTTAGGGTGGATTAGCCATGGGAAATTGCCCATAGTGTCCAGGGATGTGCAAGTTAGGGTGATTGGCCATGGGAAATTGCTCATAGTCTCCAGGGATATGCAGGTTAGGGTGGATTGGCCATGGGAAATTGCCCATAGTGTCCAGGGATGTGCAGGTTAGGTTGATTAACCCTGGGAAATGCACAGGGGCTGGGTCCGGACGGGATGTCTTTGGAGGGCCATTGTAGACTCGATGGGCTGGATGGCCTGCTCCATGCTGTAGGGATTCTCTGACTGTTCCTTTGAGTTCATGAACGATGCTAACTCTGTCAGAGATACAGCTTTATGCAAACCACTTTTGTACGATATATTGCATCGTTGATGTTTATGCATATCGCTGTGCTTACGTACATACAGACAGGCTCTTGGTCCACAGCCAACAACAACAACTTACATTTACAGGATACAGTGCCTTCAAAGAAATCAAAAATCATGTAGAAGGGTTGAAAGAGAAAGTGTGACATTGTGCCATTTAAGTTTGATGATCAAAGTTCGGTCCACGAGATAGTTTTAAGGAGTGTTTTAAAGGGTGAGAGGGATATAGAGAGGTAGGAGTGGCACGTAAAAGCACGGTGGCTCAGTGGTTAGCACTCCTGCCTCACAGCACTAGGGACCCAAGTTCGATCCCACCCTCAGGTGACCCTGTGAAGTTTACACATTCTCTCTGTGTCTGTTTGGGGTTCCTCTCACCGTCCAAATACATGCAGGTTAGTGTGGGTTGGCCATTTCGGGGTGTGCAAGTGAAGCTGGTTCGTCATGGAAAATGTGGGATTAAGGTATGAGGGCTGGGACTGAATGGGATGCTCTTCGGAGGGCCATTGTAGACTGGATGGGTCGAATGGCCTCTTTCTGCACTTTCGGAATCCTATGTGGCTATCTAAGATAAAAGAAAACACACCAGGTTTCATCAAGAGGCAATAAAATTAAACCAAAGAACTGCAGATACTGAAAAACAGAATTTGCTGGAGAAACTTCGGTTTGGGGCAGTGCAGTGGCTCAGTGATTAGCACTTCTGCCTCACAGCGCCAGGGTCCCAGGTTCAATTCCAGCCTCGGGTGACCGTCTGTGTGGAGTTTGCACATTCTCCCTGTGTCTGCGTGGGCATGCTCCTGTTTCCTCCCACAGTTCAGAGATGTGCAGGTTAGGGTGGATTGGCCATGCTGAATTGCCCTTGGTGTCCAGGGATGTGTAGGCTAGGTGCACTGGTCAGGGTGAAATGTCGGATAGGGGAACGGGTCTGGGTAGGATACTGTTGGGAGATAGCCTGTTTCCACACTTGAGGGGTTGTATGTGGAGAGAAAGCAGAGTTAAGGTTTCAGGTCCACTGACCCTTCGTCAAAATGGACCCCTGGTTATCGATTCACCAACTCGGGGAGCATCCTCCCTGCATTTAGTCCGTCCAGCCCTGTTAGAACATTTCAATCAACCTTTGAAAGAATATTAAATTTGAATAAGGGAAATCAGGAAGGTATGATTGGCAGAGCTGAAGTGGCAAAATACTTTAAAAGGCATGACAGTACAGAGGCAATGCTAATTTCTACAGGCACTGCATAGAAATACAATTGAAAGTGACAATATCTCTGTGAAGGTGTGAAAACACAATAAGGGACAGTCAACTGTGGCCGTCAAAGGCAATTTGGGAGAGTACAAGGTTTAAAAGGAAAGGCTGATAAAGTTGCCAGGTTTGGGAGATTTATTGCAAGAAAGCGATAAGGAAAGGGAGAATGGAATACAAATGTAGTCCCGCAAAAATAAAATTAGAAAGCAGCAAAAGTCCTAAAAAGGAATTGTTATGGTGACTGTGAATTGATCACAGGGCAGAGTCAGGAGGACTTAAAACAGGGAAGAGCGAAATGGTGTATCAGCTAAAAGATTAGAACCGCTGCCTCACAGCTTCAGGGATGTGGGTTTGAATTGAATTATAGAGTCATAGCGTCATAGAGATGTACTGCACGGAAACAGACCCTTCAGTCCAACCCGTCCATGCCGACCAGATATCCCAACCCAATCTAGTCCCACCTGCCAGCACCCGGCCCATATCCCTCCAAACCCTTCCTATTCATATACCCATCCAAATGCCTCTTAAATGTTGTAATTGT
>NC_057714.1:113958920-113987730 GCF_004010195.1 Chiloscyllium plagiosum | reverse complement strand
CCTCATCAATCTTCTTTGTTACTTCTTCAAAAAACTTAATCAAGTTTGTGAGACATGATTTCCCACGCACAAAGCCATGTTGACTATCCCTGATCAGTCCTTGCCTTTCCAAATACATGTACATCCTGTCCCTCAGGATTCCCTCCAAAAACTTGCCCACCACTGAGGTCAGGCTCACCGGTCTATAGTTCCCTGGCTTGTCTTTACCGCCCTTCTTAAACATTGAATTGAATTGATTGTCATGTGTTCCAAGGCACAGTGAAAAGCTTTGTCTTGCGAGCAACACGGGCAGATCACAGAGTTAAGTAGCATAGATAATAAATAATAGGTAAACAGCAGCAAAACCAAAAACACAGATACAGGCGAATGTTAAGAGTTTGTGAGTCCATTCAATATTCTAACAACAGTAGGGTAGAAACTGTTTCAAAACTGGCTGGTGTGTGTGTTCAGGCTTCTGTACCTTCTCCCCGATGGTAGAGGTTGTCAAAAGATATTGCCAGGGTGGGATGGATCTTTAAGAATGCTGGCGGCCTTGCCTTGACAGCGGGCGTGGTAGATGGATTCTTATAGATGGGAGGTTTTACCTTTGTGATTGTTCAATTCCACCCTCAGGCGACTGTCTGTGTGGAGTTTGCACATTCTCCCCGTGTCTGCGTGGGTTTCCTCCGGGTGCTCCAGTTTCCTCCCCCAATCCAAAGATGTCCGGGTTAGGCTGAATCAGCTATGCTAAGTGTCCGGGGACGTGCAGGTTGATTGGATTGGCCATGGGGAATGCAGGGTTACAGGGACTTGGAGGGGGTCTGGATGGGATTATCTTTGTAGGGTTGGTGTGGACTCGATGGGTGAATGGCCTGCTTCCACACTGTAGGGATTCTATGGTTCTGCTTTGTTTTCACTGAGGAAGATGCAAGACATTTCCTAGAACTATGGATCAATTCGGCTAGAGAGAATGAGGAGGTAAAGGAAATTACTATTGATAAAAAGATTCTCCGAGAGAAATTCATGCGACTGTCAGTTGAAAAACACCCCAGGAGCTTTAATCTATATTCCAGAGCGTTGAAGGAGGTAGCTGATGAGGTAGTGGATGTATTGTTGATCGTCCTCCAAAATTCTATAAACTGTGGAATGATTCCAGCAAATTGGAATGTCACAAGTGTTACTTCACTATTTAAGAATGAGGCTCGAGAGATAATAGGGAACTACAGATCTATTAGCTCGTACACCAGTAGTCGGGAAAACGCTAAACTCTATCAGAAACATAGAACATAGAACAATTCAGCACAGAACTCACTATTTAAGAATGAGGCTCGAGAGATAATAGGGAACTACAGATCTATTAGCTCGTACACCAGTAGTCGGGAAAACGCTAAAATCTATCACAAACATAGAACATAGAACAATACAGCACAGAACAGGCCCTTGGGCCCACGATGTTGTGCCGAACATTTGTCCTAGCTTAAGCACCCATCCATGTACCTATCCAATTGCCGCTTAAAGGTCACCAATGATTCTGACTCTGCCACTCCCACAGGCAGTCTTTCCTAAAGTGAGGCGACCAGAACTGCACACAGTATTCCAAATGTGGCCTAACCAAAGTCCTGTAGAGTTGCAACATCACTTCACGACTCTTGAATCCCTCTGCTAATGAACGCTAATACACCATAGGCCTTCTTAAAGCTCTATCCACCTGAGTGGCAACTTTCCAAGATCTATGAACATAGACCCCAAGATCCCTCTGCTAGTCCACCTTACTAAGAACCCTACCGTTAACCCTGTATTCCGCATTCTTATTTGTCCTTCCAAAATGGACAACCTCACACTTGACAGGGTTGAACTCCATCTGCCACTCCTCAGCCCAGCTCTGCATCATATCTAAGTCCCTTTGCAGCTGACAACAGCCCTCCTCATTATCCACAACTCCACCAATCTTCATATCATCGCACCAATTTTCGTATCATCGCACCAATCTTCATATCAGAAAGTGTAGGATAACTAGACACTTGGCTGGACAATGATCTGATGGGCGTGGTCAGTGTGGATTTGCAAATGGGAAATCATGTTTGAAGAACCCGTTGAAGAATTTTGAAGATGTTGCTAATGTGGGAACAGAGGAACAGCAGTAGGCCATTCTGCCCCTTGAGCATGTTTGCCATTCAGTGAGATCTTGGCTGATCTGTGATCAAACATTGGTTTTGGCCATGTCGCTTAAGTCCTTTGCTTAACAGAAGCTTATCTCTCTGACATCCGTTTGTGCAAGAGAGTTCCAAACCTCTCCCGTGTGTAAAAGTGCTTCCTAACATCTCTCCTGGATGCTCTCAGACTATGTCCCTAGTTCTAGAATCACCAACCAGTGGAACTAGAATATCTCTGCCTATCTTTTCAAGAGTTTGACCAGATGATGCCTCAACTTTATAAATTTTCGAGATTAATCACACTGATAATGGAGACTTGATGGATTTAGTATACTTTGACTTTCAGAAGGCTTTCGACTAATTTCCTGATAAGACGCCCGTTGGAATAATTGAAGCACATGGGATATGAGGTAATGTGTTGGCATGGGTTAATGATTGTCTAACAGACAGAAAATGTAGAGTTGGGAGTAAATGAGTCATTTTTGCATTGGCAGGCTGTGTTGCAAGGTTCAGTACCCAGAGTAAAAATAGAAATCGCTGGAGAAACTCAACACAAAACATTAATCCTTCTTTCTCTCCATTGGTGCTGCCAGATCTGCTGAGTTTCTCCAGCAATTTCTATTTTGGTTTCACATCTCCAGCACCTGCAGTTCTTTGTTTCACTTCAGTACTTGGGCCCCAGTTCTTCACAGTATTGGAGGCTGAATGTAACTTTTCCAAATTTGAACACAGTCGAAAGCTAAGTGTTGTGAGGAAGATGTGAAGTGGCTTCAGGAGGATTTGGACAGACTTCACAATTGGACAAGAATTTATAAAATTTCTGACAGTGTGGAAACAGGCCATTTGGCCTATCAGGTCCATACCAACCCTCCAAAGAGCATCCCACCCAGACTCACCTCCATACCCTATCCCTGTAACCCTGCATTCCCTATGGCTAATCCACCTTACTTACACGTCCCTGAACACCATGGGCAATTTAGCATGGCCAATCCACCCTAACCTGCACATCTTTGGACTGTGGGAGGAAACCGGAGCATCCAGAGGAAACCTACGCAGACACAGGAAGAACGTAGGAAACATGGGAAGAGGCATAGATAGAGTGGATAGCCAAAGACTTTTTCCCATGGAATTGTCTATCACGAGGGGGTATTATTTTCAGGTAATTAGAGGAAAGTTTAGGGGAGATGTCAGAGGTGGGTTCTTTACGCAGAGAGTGGTGGATGTGTGGAATGCACTGCCAGCATGGTAGTAGAGTCAGATACATTAGAGACATTTAAGCGATTCTTGAATAGGCACATGGAAGATAGTACAATGCAGGGTATGTAGATTCATCTGTAGGATAAAAGGCTGGCACAACATTGAGGGCCGAATGGCCTGTACTGTGCTGTACTGTCCTCTGCTCTATGTTAACATGCAAACTCCACACAGACAGTGTGGAATCAAAGCCAGGCCCCTGGTGCTGAGAAGCAGTGGTACTAACCCCTAAGCCACATTGAACGTGCCAGTTGAAATATAATGCGGAAAACTGTGAGGTTGTCCACTTAGTGTGAAGAACAGAGATGGGGCTAGTGAGGGGGAGGGAGATTAGTTCTCCCCCAACAGATATGCTTCCCAATTTGCCTAGTCTCTGAATTAGAAACAGAGTTCTGGCCAATGAGGAACCCTCCTACAGGCTTCCCCCCAACAATGAGTAAAACCACTTGCATCAGCTAAATTCTGGTGGACTCAGAGATACGTGACGATGACTAGCTCCTGTGTGAAACTAATTGAGTTAACCATAAGACATAGGAGTAAAAGTAGGCCATTCCGTCTTCTTCACCATTCCTTTTCTGGTCAATTGTAACCCCCAGGATGTTGATATTACATTCAGTGATGGTAATGCCATTGAATGTCAAGGAGTAAATGATTAGATTGTCTCCTGTTAGTGATGGTCATTGCCTGAAGTTTGTGCGGCATGAATATTACTGGCCATTTGTCAGCCCAAAGTAGACAGGCAGGAGGCTGGAAGAACACAGCAAACCAGGCAGCATCAGGAGGGGGAGAAGTTAACGTTTTGGATGTAACCCTGACATTCCATTTGTCAGCCCAAGCCTGGATATTGCCCAGATCTGTTGCATTTGAACATGAACTGCTTCAGTGTCTAAGGAGTCATAAATGGTGCTGATCATACAACCATAAAATATAGGAGCGGAAATTAGGCCATTCAGCCCATCGAGATTGCTCTACCATCCAGTCATGGCTGATGAATTACTCAACCCCAGTCTTCCGCTTTCTCCCTGTAACCCTTGATCCCCTTGATAGTTCAGAACCTATCTATCTCAGTCTTAAATATACTCAATGACCTGGCCTCCACAGCCTTCTGTGGCAGTGAATTCCATAGATTCCCCACTCTCTGGCTGAGGAAGTTTCTTCTTATCTCCATTCTAAAAGGTCTTCCCTTTACTCTAAGGCTGTGCCCTCGGGTCCTAGTCTCTCCTACAAATGGAAACATCCAACTCTGTCCAGGCCATGCAGTATCCTGTAAGTCTCAATTAGATCCCCCCTCCCCCCCATCCTTCTAAACTCCATCAAGTATAAACCCGGAGACCTCAAACATTCTTCACATGTTAAGCCCTTCATTCCTAGAATCATTCTCATGAAGCTCCTCTGACCCACTCCAGGGCCAGTACATCCGTCCTGAGGTATGGGGTCCAGAATTGCTCATCAGCGAACATTCCCACTTCTGGCCTTGTGATGGAGGGAAGGTCGTTGATGAAGCCGTTGAAGATGGTTGGGCCTAGGACATGACCCTGAGGAACTCCTGCAGTGTTGTCTATTCATTCCAGTTTTGCTAAGCCTCCTTGATACCACAGGTCAGGCAGCATCCAAGGAGCAGGAGAATCGACGGTTCGAGCATGAGCCCTTCTTCAGGAATCAGGTTTATGCCCAAAACATCGATTCTCTTGCTCCTTGGATGCTGCCTGACCTGCTGCGCTTTTCCAGCAACACATTTTCAGCTCTGATCTCCAGCATCTGCAGCCCTCACTTTCTCCTTGATACCACACTCAGTCAAACATAGAACATAGAACATAGAAAAGTACAGCACAGAACAGGGCCTTCACCCCAACATGCTGTGCCAAAGACTATTCCTAATCTAAAATAAAATAACCTAACCTACGTACCCCTCTATTCACTGCTCTCCATGTGCATGTCCAGCAGTCGCTTAAATGTCCCTAATGACTCTGCTTCCACCACCACCGCTGGCAACGCATTCCATGCATTCACAACTCTCTGCATAAAGAACCTTCCTTTGATGTCTCCTTTATACTTTCCTCCTAATATCTTCAAACTATGACCCCTCGTGCCAGTCCATCCTGGCCTGGGGAAAAGTCTCTGGCTATTGACTCTATCCATGCCTCTCATTACCTTGTGTACCTCGATCAGGTCACCTCTCTTCCTCCTTCTCTCCAGAGAGAAAAGTCTGAGCTTAGTCAACCTCTGTTCGGAAGGCAAGCCCTCCAGTCCAGGCAGCATCCTGGTAAACCTTCTTTGCACCCTCTCCAAAACTTCCGTATCATTCGTATAGTAGGGCGACCAGAACTGGACACAATATTCCAAGTGTGGTCTCACCAGGGTCTTGTAGAGCTGCAGCAAAACCTCACGGCTCTTAAACTCGATCCCCCTGTTAATGAAAGCCAAAACACCATATGCTTTCTTAACAACCCTATCCACCCAAATATGTCTTTGACTTCAAGGGTAGTCATTCTCACCTCACCCTCTGGATTCAGCTCTTTATTTCCATCTTTGAATCAGGGTTGTAATGAGGTCTAGGGCTGAGAGGCCCTCGGTAAAACAAAATACTGAGCATCAGTGAGTAAAACAAGTGGTGCTTGAACGCGTTGTCAATGACCCCCTTCCAACACTTTCCTCAGGATGAAGCGCAGACTGTTGGGATGATAAATGGCCATATTCGATTTGTTTCTTTGTTAACAAAACACATGTTATAGCAGAACGACCTGGTGGGGCCAACAGCTGGCAAATGTGACTCGATTAATTTAGGATATCTGGTCAGCCGAAGGATCTGTTTCTGTGTTGTACATCTCTATCACTTTATATGATGGAGTTTCAAGGTTAAATCCTCAAAAGAATTGGGAGTGTGATTTGGGCTCAGTGGGTGTCAGTGCAGTTTGGTTGCAATGAGGTGGGATTTCTGCATCTCCCATGGTTTTTGGTTGGGATTAGAAGTTTATATTGTACAGCATAGCTTTAACAAATGGGCCTGAAGACAGCACGCCCTTTCCTGCCTGACATGGGATCCAGAGGAGGCCATTCAGCCCTTCAATCCTGTTCTGCCATTCAATAAGGTCAAGGCATTCTGATTCCATCTCACTGCCTTGGCTCCACATTCTTTTAGATTGAGAAAAATATTTAATTTTCACACAACAAATTGAGCTTTTGACTTCTGTTTGAAAGAGTTGGACAATATCCTGCTTTCAGGTCATACTCTTGAGGTACCCCCCAGAAGAACAGGTCCGTCTCTGACTGCACTTGCAAACAATTGGGGATATTTCCGACTCGGATTTCTTTTCTTCACAAATTCTTTTTATCGGTTCGACATTGCCTTGTTGTCATGTTTCTTGCGAGTACATTGCACACAGTCGTACAATCAATATCTACTTTGGAATTGGCAGATTAATCCTTAACGACGCAGAAATGGCCTCCCTTTGTTGAGATGGATCTCACTAATTGCTACCATTAATGTGGCTGATAGAGCAGCAGTGTCATTTGAGGGACCCGTTATCAGACACTTTGCAATGAAATCCCAATCATCAATATTTCCCTGAATACTCTGCTTGTCAATATGACAATACTCCATCTGCTCTTTCGCTCTGTTTTCTTGCCTGTTGTGTCTGATCACAAGACAACCGATGGTCCAAATTATAATGCAAAGGGTACTCTCAGCGTCTTCATTACTTGGATGTTCTTGGGAACATGAGAGGCTGTTTATTTCTTTTTGCTCATTGTTACTGGAATCATAGAGTCAGACAATACAGAAGGGAGGACCTTTGGCCCATCGAGTCGACCCTGACCTGTCTACATGAATCCCACTTCCCATCACTTGGCCTCTAGTCTTTAATTTTAAGGCAAACATTCACTAAGTGGACTAGCAGAGATTGGATTACATTAGATTCCCTACAATGTGGAAACAGGTCCTTCGGCCCAACCAGTCCATACCGACCCTCCGAAGAGTAACCTGCCCAGACCCGTTTCCCTCTAACTAATGCACCTAACACAATGGGCAATTTAGCATGGCCAATTCACCTAACCTGCACATCTTTGGATTGTGGGAGGAAACCGGAGCACCCGGAGGGAACCCACGCAGACACGGGGAGCATGTGCAAATTCCACACTGACAGTCACCCGAGGCTGGAATCGAACCTGGGGCCGTGAGGCAGCAGTGCTAACCACTGAGCCACCGTGCTGCACCATGGTAGTGGTCCCAGAGAAAATGTAACCCTTATAATGAGCCATGAAAATTATCTTGCTGGATTTTCAGGAGGTCTCAGAAGGGTCAAGTTGAGAATTTTTATTTTTATTCATACATGGGATGTGGGGGTTGCTAGCTGAGCCAGTACTTATTGCCCATCCCTAATTGTCCCAGAGGGCAGTTAAGAATCAACCACATTGCTGTGGGTCTGGAATCACACATAGGCCAGACTGGGTAAGGATAGCAGTTTCCTTGCCTTGCCTGACATCAGTGCGGGCAAGTTGTTGGAGGGTATTCCGAGGGATCGGATTTGGAAAGGCAAAGACTGATGAGGAATAGTCACCATGGCTTTGTGCATGGGAAATCATGTCTCACAAACTTTATTGATTTTTTTTGAAGAGGTAACAAAGAAGATTGATGAGGACAGAGTGGTGGACGTGAATCTATATGGGCTTCAGTAAGGGTATCGCATGGTAAACTGGCTGGCAAGGATAGTTCACATGGAATACAGAGAGACCTAGCCATTTGGATACAGAACTGGCTTGAAGGTAGAAGACAGAGGGTGGTGGTGGAGGGTTGCTTTTCAGACTGGAGGCCTGTGACCAGTGGAGTGCCACAAGGATCAGGGCTTTTTGTCACGTATATAAATTATTTGAATGTGAATACAAGAGGTATGGTTAATAAGTTTGCAGATGACACCAACATTGGAGGCGTAGTGGGCAGTGAAGTGGGTTATCTCAGATTACATAGGGATCTTGATCAGATGGATTCTAGATTAGAGTGGTGTTGGAAAAGCACAGCAGGTCAGGCAGCATCGGAGGAGCTGGAAAATCGACGTTTCGGGTAGGAGCCCTTCATCAGGACTGATGAAGGGCTTTTGGCCGAAACGTTGATTTTCCTGCTCCTCGGATGCTGCCTGACCAGCTGTGCTTTTCCAGCACCACTCTAATCTAGACTCTGGTTTCCATCATCTGCAATCCTCACTTTTGCCTTCTTGATCAGATGGGCCAATGGGCTGAGGAGTGGCAGATGGAGTTTAATTTAGATTATTTGGGGTGCTACATTTTGGAAGGGCAAATTAAGACAGGACTTATGCACTTAATGGTAACGTCCTGGACAATGTTGCTGAACAAAAAGATCTTTGAGTGCAGGTTGATAGCTCCCTGAAAGTAGTGTCGCAGGTAGATAGAATAGTGAAGAAGGCGTTTGGTATGCTTTCCTTTATTGGTCAGAGTACTGAGTACAGGAGTTGTGAGGTCATGTTGTGGCTGGACAGGGCATTGGTTAGGCCACTTTTGGATTCAATTCTGGTCTCCTTCCTACTATAGGAAGGATGTTGTGAAACTTGAAAGGGTGCAGAAAAGATTTACAAGGATGGAGAGTTTGAGTTGTGGGGAGAGGCTGAATAGATTGGGATTATTTTCCCTGGAGGATCGGACACTGAGGGGCACCATTTAAAATCATGAGGGGCATGGATAGGGTGAATAAACAAGGTCTTTTCCCTGGGGTACGGGAATCCAAAACTGGAGGGCATGGGTTAAAGGTGAGGGGAGAAAGATTTAAGAAAAGAACTAAGGCAACTTTTTCACGCAGTGTCGTGTGTATGTATGGAATGAGCTGCCAGAGGAAGTGGTGGAGGCTGGTACAATGACAACCTTTAAAAGGCATTTGGATGGGCACATGAATAGGAAGGGTTTAGAGGGATATGGGCCAAATGAAAGTGTAAGCTTGTCAGAGTGAAGCACTCCACAGGTGTCAGGCTCCACTTAAGACTACTTTGTTTTGACAGCCATTTTGTCAAGCAGCTTATGCTTTCAAACTGCACAAACCACAAACGTCTCCAAAAGCTGGAGTGAGATACCTTACAACACAGGGATAGCAAGCTAGATCAAATCAGCCGTGCTGATCCACAACACAGTGAAACAAAAACATTCGATTGTCCTCAAAATTGCCCAATTATCCCTCACTAGATTTGAATAAGTGATCTCAAACACAAACTAAGAATGAGCAATTTATTATTAGTTCTGGATGTATACTTGCTTGCTGAGCTGGAAGCAAACCTACATCCAGAACCTCAACCTGAGCTACAAATCTTCTCAAAATTTGCTATTAGTGTTGTAACTTTAGCAGGGCAAAACTAAACTACAAGGTAATCTAATTAATGTCTACAATTTAAACCTAATCTTCATTGATTGCAATCCCCACCCTTACAGATAGACATGGTTAAGGAACTAATTGAAAAGAAAATATAAAGAACTATAATTTGCCAGTTTGATAACATTTCCTTGATAAGCACCTGGTCTATATGGAATCCTTGAATGCTGATGATGAAATATATTCCAGGCACATGGCATAATATCTTGCTGGAATTGCAAAGTCACCAATCAATGCAAACTCTTCCTGTATGCTCTGCGAGATATTTGAGTATTTCTATAAACTGGGATTATTTTTGCAGAACATTCAACAACTCTTTAACTGAATGTAAAACTCAAACACAGCTTTTCAGTCCATCAGCTTCTGAGCACATAGCCTTCTGCCCAAAGAACATATGAATGAGGAGCAGGAGTAGGTCATTTGGCCCATCGAGCCTGCTCCGCCAATCAATACGATCATGGCTGACTTCCTTGTGGACTCAGTTTCACTTATCCACAAATTCACCAAAACCCTGAACTCCTTTGCTCTTCAAAAATCTATCTTTACCCGAAAAACATTTTAACGAGGTAGCCTCAGCTGCTTCACTGGGCAGGGAATTCCACAGATTCACAACCCCCCCCGGGTGAAGAGGTTCTTCCTCAGCTCAATCCAAAATCTGCTCCCCCTTATTTTGAGGCTATGCCCCCTTGTTCTAGTTTCACCTGCCAGAGGAAATAACTTCCCTACTTTGATCTTATCTATCCCCTTCATAATTTTGTATGCTTCTATAAGATTCCCCCCTCATTCTTCTAAATTCCAATGAGTACAGTCCCAGTCAACACAATATCTTGTCATAGGCCAACCCCCTCAACTCCGGAATCAACCTAGTGAGCCTCCTCTGCACCCCCTCTAGTGCCAGTACATCCTTTCTCAAGTAAGGAGACCAAAACTGCACACAGTACTCCAAGTGTGGCCTCAACAGTATCCCATACAGTTGCAACATAACCTCCTTGTTTTAAAACTCTATCCCTCGAGCAATAAAGGACAATATTCCATTTGCCTTCTTAATAACCTGCTGCACCTGCAAACCAACTTTTTGTGATTCACGCACAGGACACCCAGGTGCCTCTGCACAGCAGCATGCTTTGAGTTTTCACTATTTAAATAATAGTCCATTTTGCTGTTACTTCTCCCAAAATGGATGACTTCACATTTCCCAATATTGTTCTCCATCTGCCCACTCACTTAACCTATCTATATTCCTTTGCAAACTGTCAGTGTCCTCTGTATACTTTGCTCTACCACTCATCTTAGTGGCATCTGCAAACTTTGACATGCTACACTTAGTCCCCCAACTCCAAATCATTGATGTAAATTGTAACCAATTGCTGTCCCAACACTGGTCCCTGAGGCACACCACTAGACACTGAACGCCAACCAGAAAAACGCCCATTTATCCCTACCCTTGGCTTTCTGTTAGTTATCTAATCTTCTTTCAATGCTAATACTAATCTATGCTAAGCCATGCTATTTCCGCATTTCCCATTATCAGATCCCTCTTCTCATCCTCTAACGGACCAACATTTACCTTAGGCACTCTTTTTCATTTTATATGTTTAGAGAAACTTTTGCTATCTGATTTTATATTCTGAGCTAGGTTATTCCCATAATCCAGCGGAGCTTTCCTTATGGCTTTTCTTGTGGTTTTCTGCTGATCTCTAAACATTTCCCAATCCCTCAATTTGCCACTAATCTTTGCCACTTTATATGCATTAGCTTTCAATTCGATACTCTGCCTTATTTCTTTTGTTGTTCGTGGCTGAGCATCCCTTTTCCTAGTCTTTCCTTTTCAAAGAATAAAATGAATCAAAACCATTCCCTGGACTCCTCTTCATTGACCAATACTATCCAGCCTCATTCCTGATGAAGAACTTATGCCTGAAACGTCGATTTTCCTGCTCCTCGGATGCTGCCTGACCTGCTGTGTTTTTCCAGCACCACTCTGATCTTGACTCTAATCTCCAGCATCTGCAGTCCTCACTTCCGCCATCCAGCCATCTGCCAGTCCTTCATCCTGCTGCTGAAATATCCACACTGTTCTGAGCACCATAAATAGAGTCATAGAGTCATAGAGATGTACAGCACAGAAACAGACCCTTCAGTCCAACTTGTCCATGCCAACCAGATATCCCAACCCAATCTAGTCCCACCTGCCAGCACCCGGCCCATGTCCCTCCAAACCCTTCCTATTCATATACCCATCCAGATGCCTCTTAAATGTTGCAATTGTACCAGCCTCCACTACATCCTCTGGCAGCTCATTCCATACACGTACCACCCTCTGCATGAAAAGGTTGCCCCTTAGGGTCTCTTTTATATTTTTCCCCTTTCACCTTAAACCTATACTGTCTAGTTCTGTACTCTCCCACTCCAGGGAAAAGACTTTGTCTATTTATCCTATCCATGTCCTCCATAATTTTGTAAACCTCTATAAGGTCACCCCTCAGCCTCTAACGCTCCAGTGAAAACAGCCCCAGCCTGTTTCAGCCTCTCCCTATAGCTCAAATCCTCCAACCCTGGCAACATCCTTGTAAATCTTATCTGATCCCCTTTCAAGTTTCACAACATCTTTCTGATAGCAAGGAGACCAGAATTGCATGCAATATTCCAAAGGTGGCCTCATCAATGTCCTGTACAGCCGCAACATGACCTCCCAACTCCTGTACTCAATACTCTGACCAATAAAGGAAAGCATACCAAACGCCGTCTTCACTATCCTATCTACCTGCGACTCCACTTTCAAGGAGCTATGAGCTGCACTCTTTTTGTTCAGCAACAGTCTCTCGGAACTTACCATTAAAACGTAACTATCTTTCCAGGCCAGTTCCTATCAGCAAGCATCATTTTTAAAAAAAGAATAAGTAAGCTGTTGTTCAAAGTTCACTTGTCTACTTCAGCTCAAAGGTTCATGTCAACAATGAGAAAAATAAAGTTAAAAAAAAGATGTCTCAACAGAGAGGGTTACTTCATGACTTCGTATCAAAGGCACTCCTTGGTAGTAGTGATCATAATATGAATTTTACATTCAGTGTGGGGAAGTAAAGCAGGGATGGAAATGTGTTGCTGGAAAAGCAGAGCAGGTCATAGAGATGTACAGCACAGAAACAGACCCTTCAGTCCAACTTGTCCATGCCAACCAGATATCCCAACCCAATCTAGAAGAAGGGCTAATGCCCGAAACGTCGATTCTCCTGTTCCCTAGATGCTGCCTGACCTGCTGTGCTTTTCCAGCAACACATTTCCATCTCTGATCTCCAGCATCTGCAGACCTCACTTTCTCCAGGAAGTAAAGCAGGTCCAAGTCTAGTATCATAAACCTAAATAAGGGCAATTATGAGGGTATAAAAGCAGAGCTATCCAAAGTGAACTGAAAAATTAGGTTAAGAGATAGTTTAGTTGAAGATGATCTGGCAAACATTCAAGGAGATATTTCAGAATGCAATGACTAGACATGCCAACAAGTTAGGAAAAAAATTTAAGGGGAGGATGGACACACACCATCTATGATTAATCCAAACAAATTTAAAATGGTATCAAATGTTATGCAATTAAATATTGTTTCTTTAAGCTTGAAACTTTGAACAACAATTTGTTTAAAACCAAAAAAACGAACTGTGATTTGCATATGAGAACTGACCTGGAAAGATAACTGCAAGTTAATTATTGTCCTAACAACACTGCAGATGTTTTGGCATCAGGATACTTTATATCCAAGTCTTTATGCAATTTAAATGTTATTTCTTTAAGATAGGTGGCATATTAGAAGCTGGAGAGATTATAAAACAAAAGCATTGAATGATTAAAAAGTTAATAAGAATAGAAAAGTTAGCATACAAGAGAAAGCTAGCTAGAAATATTAGGTCATATAGTAAGAGATTCAATAAATACTGAGAAAGAGAACAAGTCAACTAAGTGACCATTAGCATGACTGAAATTGAGACATGGGGAGTTATAGAGTGGTCAAGAAGGCATACGGCATGCTTTCCTTCATCTGACAGGATTTTAAGTACAAGCATTGGCAGGTCATGTTACAACTATATAAGACTTTGGTTCGGCCACATTTGGATTACTGCATACAGTTCTGGTCGCCACAATAGCAAAAGGATGTGGATGGTTTGGAGAGGGTGCCAAGGAGGTTCATCAGGATGTTGCCTGGTTATGGAGGGCACTAGCTATGAAGACAGGTTGAGTAGATTAGGATTATTTTCATTAGAAAGACAGAGATAGGGGGACCTGATTGATTCATAGAGTCAGTGAGATATACAGCACGGAAAAAGACCCGGTCTACAAAATCATGAGAGGTATAGACAGGGTGGGTAGCAATTAGAAAATAGGCGACAGGTTTAGATAGAGGATCTAGATCGGTGCAGGCTTGGAGGGCTGGGGGGGGGCCTGTTCCTGTTCTGGAATGTTCTTTGTTCTTTTCTCTTAGTTCTATAGAAATGAAGATCTTGGCAGGTGAATTGAACAGGTATTTTGCATCACAGAGGAGAAAGGTAAGATCCCATGAATAACCATAATTCAGGAAATGGAAGAGAGGGTGGAAGTAATGAGAATTATAATCAGTGAGCACATTTTTAGAGCCGAAACCTGTCAATTGCCTGGGTCCTGGTTGCATCCTCAGAACTTCAAAAGAGTGGCTAATCCGATATTGGTTGGATTGGTTCTAATTTTTCAAAATTCCCTAGATGTGGCTTTTCTTTTTATTTGATTTGATTTATCGTAGTCACATGTACCTAAATACAGTGCAAAGCTTTGTTTTGTGAGCAGTACAGGCAGATCATAGTCAACAAGGAAGTACAGAGCAGAGGGAGCTTAGACAGAGAGAGGCGCACAGGTTACAGTGCACAGGAGATGCTCAAAGCAGGATCAACATTAACACGATCAACATTAATAAGATCAACATTATTTGATTCACAGAAAATTCTACTGGATGGGAAAATAGCAAGTGTGACTATTTAAGGAGGTGGTAGTGTAGTGATGATGTCACTGGACTAGTAATCCAAAGCCCCAGACCAATGTTCCGGGGACCTGGGTTCCAATCCCACTACGGAAAATGGTGAAATTTCAAGCTGATTTAAGTGCAGTCATGGAACCATGCCAATTGTTGCAAAAACCCATCTGGTTCACCAACATCCATTAGTGAAAGAAATCTGCTGTGCTTAGCCGGTCTGGCCCATGTGTGACTCTAGATTCCCAGCAATGGACTTGCACCTTGTCTGCCTTCTGGGCAATTAGGGATGGGGAATAAATGGTGGGGAGGCCAGCAATACTCACATCCCATGATTAAATTTGACAAAATTGAAAAAGGAGGGAGACAGGAGACATCAGGCCAGATTATGGGGTGGCACGGTGGCTTAGTGCTTAGCACTGCTGCCCCACACCAGGGACCTGGGTTCGATTCTAGCCTTGGGTGACTCTCTGTGTGAAGTTTGCACATTCTCCCCGTGTCTGCCTCCGGGTGCTCCGGTTTCCTCCCACAATTCAAAGATGTGCAGGTTAGATGAATTGGCCATGCTAAATTGCCCGCAGTGTGCAGGCATGTATAGGTTAGGGGTAAATGTAGGGGAACAGGTTTGTGTGGGATACTCTTTGGTGTGGACTTGTTGGGCCAAAGGGCCTGTTTCCACACTATAGGGATTCTATGCTTATCATGTGTCAGAGGGAAAATGTTAGAAGTTGTTATATAAGATACTGTACCTTGGCACTTGGATAGGTTTGAGGTAATCAGGCAGTGTCAACAAAACTGTGTAAAAGCTAAAGTATATTCAACCAATCTTTGAGGTAATTATTTGAGGAAGTATCATGAGCAGTGGATAGAGGTAAACTGGTGGATGTACAATACTTAGATTTCCAGAAGACACTCAATGAGTAGGCACCTCAAAGATAGGTGCTCATGGTCAGGGGGTAACTTATTAGAAGATTGGCAGGCTCACAGGAAATGGAAAGTTGGGATAAATGGGTATTTACTGGTTGATTGATTGTTGTCGCATGTATTGAGACACAACGAAAAGTGTTGTTTTGTGTGCTCTACAGGCATAGCGTACCACGCAAAGTGCATCAGGGTAACAGAACAGAGTGCAAAGTACAGTGTTCAAGCCACAGAGAAGGTACAGAGAGAAATCAGAATTGACATTTGAGAGGTCCGTTCAAAAGTCTGATAACAGCAGGGAAGAAGCTGTTCTTGAATCTGTTGTAGCGTGTTTTCAAACTTTTGTTGGAGGGTGGAAGGTATAGGAGAAAGCGAGGACTGCAGATGCTGGAGATTAGAGTTAAGAGTGAGGTGCTGGAAAAGCACAGCAGGTCAGGCTCTGAGGAGCAGGAGAATCAATGTTCCGGGCATAAGCCCTTCATCAGGAAGAGAGTATAATCAGGATGGGATTATGTTGGCTGCTTTCCCGAGGCAGTGGGAAGCATAGATGGAGTCAGTGGATGGAAGGTTGGTTTGTGTGATGGACTGGACTGTGTTCATAACTCTCTGTAATTTCTTGCAGTCTTAGGAAGAGTAGTTACCATACAAAGCTGTGATGGTTCCAAATAGGACGCTTTCTATGATGCATTTATAAAAATTGTTAAGAGTCTTTAACGGACATGCTGCATTTCCTTAGCTTCCTGAGGAAGTAGAGATGTTGATGTGCTTTCTTGACCATTGCGTCGATGTGGATGGATCAGGACAGATTGTTGGTGATCGTCACTCCCAGTAACCCGACGGTCTCAACCATTTCCACCTCAGCCCCACTGATACACACATTGGTTGGTAATTTGTAATGAGTAGTGTGTCACAAGGCTTTATGCTGGGACATAAACTTTTTACTACATATGTAGACAACTTGGATAAAGGGACAGAAGGTAGACTTGCAATTTTTTACTGGTGATACAAAGGTAGGTCAGAAATTAAGTTGTAAGGAAGCCACAAGAAGGCTTCAAGGAGGTACAAATTGGTTTAAGTGAGTGGGCAGAGATGTGGCAAATGGAGGAGATGGTCGGAAAGTGTGGAGTTGTCCATTTTGACAGGAAGAATAAAAAGAAGCACATTGTTTAAGTGATGAGAGATTGCAGAGCTCTGAGATTGGGTTGGATTTTATTTATTTATTTATTTATTGGAGGGGGATCTGGGTGTTCTTGTAAATAATTGCAAAAGTCATTATGCAGATACAGCAAGTAATAGGGAAAGCTAATGCAGTTTTATAGTTTATTGGAAAATAGAGAGGGATTGAATACCGGGCATTGGTGAGACTACATCTTGTTTACCTTGACGTTATTGGTCTCCATAGTTAAAGAAGAATATAAATGGTGGGTGGGAAGGGGGTTAACTCAATGATACAGCACGTGCTTTGCATATGTGAGGCCATGGGGTCAAACCCTGCCATCTCCATTTAGAAGGATCTTGTAGTGCAGTGTTAATGTCCCTACCACTGGACCAGGAGCCCCAGGATCAAGTCCCACCTGCTCTAGAGGAGTGTAATAACATCTCTGAACAGGTTGATTAAAATAGGTTAAATAATATTTTATACATAAACGAATTGGAAGCAGTTCAGAAAAGGTTTGGTAGATTAATGAGATGGGCGGCATGGTGGCTCAGTGGTTAGCACTGCTGCCTCACAGCACCAGGGTCCAAGGTTCAATTCCAGCCTCAGGCCACTGTCTGTGCGGAGTTTGCACATTGTCCCAGTGTCTGCGTGGGTTTCCTCCGGATGCTCCAGTTTCCTCCCACAGTCCAAAGATGTGCAGGTTAGGTGAATTGGCCATGCTAAATTGCCTGTAGTGTTAGCTGCATTAGTCAGGGGTAAATGTAGGGGAATGGGTCTGGGTGGGTTGCTCTTCTGAGGGTTGGTGTGGACTTGTTGGGCTGAAAGGCCTGTTTCCACACTGTAGGAAATCTATTTAAAGCAGAGGTAAGGAGAATTTCTTTCTCCCAGAAGGTTTGGTAACTCTCTTGACGGTGGTAAGACTAGAGTTTTTGAATATGCTTAAGGCTGTGGTGGGTAGGGTCATGGTAAACAAGGGAGAGAAAGGTTATCCTGTGGTTGGAGTTCAGGTTCAAATCAGATCAGCCATGGTCTTACTGAATGTCTGAACAGGCTCAAAGTGTCAAATGGCTTACTTTTGCCCCTAATTCATAAAGGGAACATCAGCTTTTGTTTCCATGTAATGAATGTGATGGGGGATCCACCGCAGTTTGAGACATGGTTTTGTTGCTGTGATTGCTATCCGCAAGCATCGTGCTTTTAATTCCGAGGTAACGTAGAGGGACAAGCTTTTACCTCCGTGATAATGGATTGTGACATTTGCATTTCTGTTATGTTCAGTCACTTTTTCTTGGTCAATTAGTGCCGCATTTTACAGTCGGTGCACGTACCTTTCTAATGTATAATACAGAGAGTTTGGGAGCAGTCACCTTTCTGACAGGTTTATCGCCAAGCACAGTTAAACAAATGGAAAATGCTTACAATGCCAGCAAATGCAAATATACAGGCAGCGTCCTCAGGTACAGCATCGCATTGCTTATCTTACTGGCTGATAATAATTACAAGATGTGGATTGAATTCCCACAATGCATGTTGATTGATTTTAAATCAATGATATAAATGTCATATACAAGCCTGTAATGATGACTACATTGTACTTGAGCACATTTGATTCACTGAGGTCGTTTATACCATGAAACCTACTGTGAGCATAACTTGGACATTCTCCTTACCATTAGACAATGTAAGCTCTGCCATTTCACATTCAATGGTATCATTATCACTGAATCTATGATTCTCAATCTCTTGGGGGTTATCATTGATCAGAAACTGAACTCAACACACCACATAAACACAGTGGCAACAAGAGCAGGTCAGAGGCTAGGAATCCTGCAGCGACTCCTGACTCCCCAAAGCCTGTCCACCATCTCCAAGGCACAAGTCAGGAGGGTGACGGAATACTCCCCACTTGCCTGGATGGGGGCAGCTCCAACAACACGCAAGAAGCTTGACACCATCCAGGACAAAGTAGCCCACTTGATTGGCACCAAATGCACAAGCATCCACTCCCTCCACCGCCAACACTCAGTAGCAGCACTGTGTATTACTATTAGGGAGGCATGGTGGCTCAGTCGTTAGCACTGCTACCTCATGGCACCAGTGATTCAGGTTCGATTCCAGCCTCAGGCGACTGTCCATGTGGAGTTTGCACATTCTCCCCGTGTCTGCCTGGGTTTCCTCCGGGTGTTTCAGTTTCCTCCCACAGTCCAAAGATGTGCAGGTTAGGGTGGATTGGCCATGGGAAATTGTCAATAGTGTGCTGGGATGTGCAGGCTAGGTGAGTTAGCCATGACAAATGCAGGGTTACAGTGATAGGTTAGGGAGATGGGACTGGGTGGGATGCTCCTCGGGGCGGGGGGGGGAGGGAGGGTGTCAGTGTGGACCAGTTGGGCCGAATGGTCTGTTTCCACACTGTAGGGATTCTGAGTATCAATAAGATGGTCTGTAGGAATTCACCAAAGATCCTCAGACGGCACCTTTCAAACCCACGACCACTTCCATCTAGAAGGACAAAGGCAGCAGATACATGGGAACACCATCCCCTGCTAGTTCCCCTCTAAGCCACTCACCATCCTGACTTGAAACTATATCACCGTTCCTTCACTATTGCTGAGTCAAAATCCTGGAATTCCCTCCCTGAGGGCATTGTGGGTCAACCCACAGCAGGTGGACTGCAGCGGTCCAAGAAGGCAGCTCACCCCCACCTTCTCAAGGGGCAACTAGGAACGGGTAATAAATGTTGGCCCAGCCAGCGACATCCCACAAGTGAATTTTAAAACCTCTCTCACCTGCCTCAGATGAGACTCAGTTCCTTCAGACTTTGTCCAGATGTGTTTCAGCGTCTCTTTTCCAGCTCCTTGGAAATAGCGATTATCCTTCCTTTGTCGAAGATGCCATCTCAGACTATCATTTGACCTGGGTGTACCCAATGCTCTCTTAGAACAGCTGGCGTGTCCTTAATGCCTCAGGTCATCCTTTGATCACCACATCCTGAAGCTCTTGGATCTCATTGTGTGATTTGAGCAAGACCTCAGAGTTCAGATTCGATGAGTTGAATTAGAGTTTTCGAGTGATACAGTGCGGAAACAGACCCTTCGGTCCAAACAGTCTGTGCCAACCATAATTCCAAACTGAACTAGTCCCATCTGGCTGCATTTGGCCCTTATCCTTCTACCCTTTCCTATTCATGTATTTATCTAACTGTACTTGCATCCTCCACTTGCTCTGGCAGTTCATTCCACACATTAGCCACTCTCTGTGTAAAAAAGTCACCCTTCATGTTCCTTTTAAAATCTTTCTCCTCTCACCTTCAAAATATGCCCCTTAGTTCTGAACTCCCCCACCCCCATGATTTTATAAACGTCAATAAGGCCCCCGCTCAACCTCCTACGATCAAGTGGAAAAAGTCCCAACTTTTCCAACCTACTTTTATATCTCAAACCCTCCGGTCCCAGACACATCCTGCTAACTCTTTTCTGAATCCTCTCCAGTTTGATACTATCCTTCCTATCACAGAGTGACTTGCACATGGTACTCCAGAAAAGGCCTCACCAAATTCAACATGACGTCCCAACTCTTAAACTCAAAGGCTTGAGCAATGAAGACAAGCATGCTAACTACCTTGTCAACCACCCTGTCTACTTGTGACGTAAACTTCAAAGAATGATGCGCCTGAACCCCTAGGTCTCTCGGTTCTACAATGCTACCCAGGGCCCCAGCTGTATAAGTCCTGCCCGTGTTGGTTTTACCAGAATGCAATACCTCGCATTTATCCGAATTAAACTCCATCTGCCACTCCTCAGCCCACTGACCCATAGATAACCTTCTTCACTCCACCACACCACCCATTTTCCCAAAAACTTCAGGAAGTTTTACAGAGTTTCTCTCTCCTCAATGCCTGTTGAATTTTCTCACACCATCATCCCAGACTGGCCTCATTAACCATGCCTCATGTCCCCCTAGTGTCCTGCTCACACTATTGGCCCACTCACTAGGGCCTTAAGGGATTCCAGGCATAGTGAAATAGCCATTGTACATCCAGTGAGTTACCCTCTGCAGGATTCTTAGCCTCTGATCTGTTCTTGTAGCCACTGACATTATGTGGCCAGTCCAGTTCAGTCTCTGTTCAATGGTAACCCCCAGGATATTGATAGTGGGAGAATTCAACGATAGCAATATAACTGAATTTCAAGAGGCAATGGTCAAATTCAAATTAATCCTACTGGAGATGGTTATTGCTTGGCGCTTTTGTGGTACTGATATTACTTGTCTCTTATCAACTCGAACCTGGATAAAGAGATAAAGGCTGCTTCAGATTGGTTCTCAAAAGCTGCCTTCTATAATGAGCTGATTTGCTCTGAGACCATGTGAACGCTGGATGGATTATTTAATCTTGAAACCAGCATTGAAACTACTCGTGTAATTAATTGACCTTTCATGATTGCATTTCTTCCTTATTTGTGAAGCTAATGTTTGTCTGTTGCAATAATTTGGTGAGCAGTTCTCATTTTGCAAAAGGGTTTTATTTTGCAATTTATCATATGCTAGTGCCTGAGTTAAAAGCTCATTTGAGAAGGTCAGGGATGGTTTTCCACACCTTTGTACAAATCACTCAGGTCAGATCAAGTGCTGAGAATTATGAGCCACAGTGAATTCTCATCGGGGCTAGTAGCGGAGTTAGAACAAGGGTTTGCAATAGTGGATTTTTTGTTAAAAATTCATTCAGGGTATTAGTGTCCCAGAGAGTGTTTAGTGTTGGCCTGTGGATCTGGAGTCACATGTAGGCCATACTAAGTGAGGACGGTAGATTTTAGAATTTAGAAGGTTGAGAGGAGATCTAATAGAAACTTACAAGGTAATGCATGGCTTAGAAAGAGTGGATGCTGGGAATTTGTTTCCGTTAGGTGGGGATACCAGAACCCTTGAGCACACCCTTAGAATTAGAGGGGGTCAATTTAGAACGGAAATGAGGAGACATTTCTTCAGCCAGAGAGTGGTGGACCTGTGGGATTCATTGCCACGGAGCGCAGTGGAGGCCGGGACATTAAATGTCTTCAAGACAGAGATTGATAAATTCTTGATCTCGCAAGGAATTAAGGGATAAAGGGAGAGTGCGGGTAAGTGGCATTGAAATACCAATCAGCCATGATTGAATGGCAGAGTGGACTTGATGGGTTGAATGGCCTTACTTCCGCTCCTATGTCTTATGGTTTTATTTCCTTCCCTAAAAGGACTTCAACAAAGCATAAAGGTTTTTTCCTTGACAACCATTTCATGGTCGTCATTAGACACTTATTTCCATCAACATCTTAATTCCAGACTCTTTTTTTTATTGAGTTCAAAGTTAATCTATGTCCCCAGAGTATGACCTGGGTCTCTGGATTAATGCTCTACTGTCATGCCATTAGACCATCACCTCCCCTTTTGCAAATGGCAGCTATGCCTGGAGGTTTCATCACATGACTTGCCCAAGCCCCACTAGGCTCCAGTCATTGGTCAGCTAACACATCCACAGTCTAACCACGCCAATCAGAAATCAAAAGAAAAGACTCAATTTCCAATTGGATGATGCTTGACGGTCAACCAAGCAGTCTTTTTCTCCCAACTTGAGTCTTTTTATTCCTGACCTTTCCGCCCCCACCCCAGTCTGACCTATCACCCTCACCTTGACCTCTTTCCACCTATCACATTTCCGACGCCCCTCCCCCAAGTCCCTCCTCCCTACCTTTTATCTTAGCCTGCTGGACAAACTTTCCTCATTCCTGAAGAAGGGCTTATGCCCGAAACGTCGATTCTCCTGTTCCCTGGATGCTGCCTGACCTGCTGCGCTTTTCCAGCAACACATTTTCAGCTCTGGTCTCCAGCATCTACAGACCTCACTTTCTCCTCTTTTTATTCCTGGCAAAGAGAAGGATTCAAGGAAAATTACAATTTTTAAGAATATTTCTGTGATTTTTCTCCGGGGTTCTGGAGATAGATCTGCAACTCCAGAAAACCCCAGAGGGCTACCAACTCCAGATAGAATTACGAAGGTCAATCACTGTCCCTGGTGGATGAAGGATCCTTCATGACGTGGGCCAACGGTTTGTTTGAATAGTCCATGGCAGGTTGGCATTGTTGGTTGAGGCAGTGAGTTAGTTATGCCTGTGAATGCCTTGTTCGGATCATTTCAAAACACACTTAAGAGTCAACCACATTACTGTGGGTCTGGAGTCACATCCTGGCCAGAGCAGGTAAGGATGGCAGATTTCCTTCCCTATAGGACATGGTGGAACCAGATGGGCTTTTACAGCAATTGACAATGGATACAATTAGTTCCAGAGTTTTATTGATTTCAAACTTCATGATCAACCATGATGGCATTCATGTCTGTAAAGACATTTTTTACCAATTTTTATAGACACAGAGTAGAAAGCATCCTATTTGGATACATCACGGCTTAGCAACTGCTCTTTCCCAGACTGCAAGAAACTACAGAGAGTTGTGGATACAGCCCAGTCCATCACGCAAACCCAACCTTCCATCCACTGACTCCGTCTACACTTCCCACTGCCTCGGGAAAGCAGCCAACATCATCAGAGACCCCTCCCAACCCGTTTATAATCTCCTCCAACCTCTTCCATCGGACAGAAGATCCAAAAGCGTAAAAAAAAACTGCCAACAGATTGAAGAACAGCTTCTTCCCCGCTGTTATCAGACTTCTGGATGGACCTCTCCAATTTCAAATCTAATGTTGATCTCACCTTCTCTGCAGCTGTATCATTGTATTCCTCACCCTGTTCTATTACCCTGATGTACTTTGTATGATGTGATTTGCCTGTACTGCACGCAGAGCAAAACTATTCACTGTACCTAGGTACATGTGACAATAATAA
Organism: Chiloscyllium plagiosum; assembly: GCF_004010195.1. NCBI lineage: Eukaryota > Metazoa > Chordata > Chondrichthyes > Orectolobiformes > Hemiscylliidae > Chiloscyllium > Chiloscyllium plagiosum. The sequence continues at coordinate 113,964,035 of NC_057714.1, read as the reverse complement.
ATCAAATCAAATCAAACCCATATCCTCAGAACATCAGTCTAAGACCCTATGTTACTAGTCCAGTGACAGCACCACTGTTCCACCATCTTCAGTTTAATACATACAAGGAAGACAACAGGGAGGATTGTCATCTCTTCCTTTCCCTAGCATTAGGAAACTGGATAGCAAGCCAAATCAACTTCACAATCATTGGATTCGCAATATAATGAAATTAAGCATTCAGCAACCCTCAAAATTGCTCAACTGATCCTAATCAGACTTTATAAATCACAATAAGCAAAAGCAATCAAAGAACTGATGAGCAGAGAGACCGCGGTGTCCAGGTACACAGATCCTTGAAAGTTGCCACCCAGGTTGACAGGGTTATAAAGAAGGCATGCAGTGTATTAGCTTTTATTAATAGAGGGATCGAGTTCCGGAACCATGAGGTTATGCTGCAGCTGTACAAAACTCTGGTGCGGCCGCACTTGGAGTATTGTGTACAGTTCTGGTCATTGCATTATAAGCAGGATGTGGAAGCTTTGGAAAGGGGGCTGGGGAGATTTTCTAGGATGTTGCCTGGTATGGAGGGAAGGTCTTATGAGGAAAGGCTGAGGGTCTCAAGGCTGTTTTCATTGGAGAGAAGAAGATTGAGAGGAGACTTAATCGAGACATATAAGATAATCAGAGGGTTAGATAGGGTGGACAGGGAGAGCCTTTTTCCAAGTATGGTGACGGCGACCACGAGGGGGCATAGCTTTAAATTGAGGGGTGATAGATATAGGACAGATGTCAGAGGTAGTTTCTTTTCTCAGAGAGTAGTAAGGGTATGGAACGGTAGTAGATTCACCAACTTTAAATACATTTAAGTCGTCATTGGATAAGCATATGGACATACATGGAATAGTGTAGGTTAGATGGGCTTCAGATTGGTATGACAGGTCGGTGCAACATCGAGGGACGAAGGACCTGTACTGCGCTGTAATGTTCTATGTTCTATGTTCTATGCTAGAAATCAGAAACAAAATCAGAAATTGCTGGAAAACCTCAGCAGGTCTGGCAACATCTGTGGAGAGAGAAAGCAAAGTCAACATTTCGGGTCCAGTGACCCTACTTCGGATCGCTCTGAAAAAACATTCAGACCATTTCTGATGAAGAGCTTATGCCTGAAGCATTGACTCTCCTGCTCCTCAGATGCTCTGGGACCGGCTGTGATTTTCCAGTGCTACACTTTTCGGATCTGACTCTCCAGCATCTGCAGTCCACACTTTCTCTCATTCCGAAAAAGATTCAATTCATGAAAAAAACCCATCTGGTTTGCTAATGCTGGTTAGGGAAGGAAACTGCCATCCTTACCTGGTCTGGCCTACACGTGACTCCAGACTCACAGCTATGTGGTTGACTCTTAAACTGCCCTTTGGGCAATTAGGGATGGGCAAGAAATGCTGGCCTAGTCAGTGACACCATTAATCGATGAATAAGTGATGAAAAAACCCTGTTCTTGAAATTATACCATGTTTTGGACTTAATTACTTTCTGTGATAGAGATCACCACAGGCTCTCCAATCCTCATCACAGTCCTACATGGTTTAACCTGTGACCTTCTCGCTCTCGGTAACAAACATTCAAGGCTATAGACCCAGTGCTGGAAAATGGAATCGGCCTAGTTAGAGCTTGGCTTTGACCGGCGCAGATTCAATGGGCTGAAGGGCCATTCTCTGAACTGGAGACCTGTATGACTCTATAAAGAGTTATGGAGAGCAGGCAGGAAAGTGGGAGTTGAGGCCAAACTGAGGTCAATCATGATCGCATTGAATGGCGGAGCAGGCTCGAGGGGCTGAATAGCCTCCTCCAGCTCCTGGTTCTGTGTTCTCAGACTGTTAAGGTGTGGAGTCTGGTGTGAGTCTTCTTCAGAACACTTGCTATCCTTATTTTTAAGTCACTCAATGGCCTCTCCTCTCCTTATGCCTATCTTGACAACAGTACCACCATAACATCACCACAGCTCTTAAGATGCTACATTCATGCATCATTTACCTAATGAGAAATAATCATTTATTTTCCTGTTTCACTCGGTTTTTGACATCTTGCCCCTTCTCTGTTTCTTGTGAAGTCCCTCTTGTGTGGCAATTGCTCTATCCGAGGTGTCCTACTGTCTCTATACCATCTTTAGACACCTAAGGCACACAGGGGAATGAATCCTTGATCCCATCCTGCTGCTCATTCCCCTTTTCCCACCCTCAAAGGTTAACCTGACTGCGTGTGAGTATACCTCAGAGTGTACCTCAGTGAGGAGCGGAACTTAAGGACAGATTAAGGGATAACGTGAAGATGAATCTTTTTCTCATATCTGTCAAGATCGCTTTCCACATTTTCTTTTGTACAGTGTAGCATAGTTCACATTTTCTCTTTTGACGTTAAAACTTTATTCATAGAGTCATGGAGTCCCACAGCACGGAGACTTTGGCCCAAACTGATCCATGCTGACCAAAATATCCATCCACGCTAACCCCATTTCCCTGCACTTGGCCCATATCCTTCCAATACTTTCCTATCCATGTATTTGTCCAAATACCTTTTAAATATTGTGAATGAGCACGCCTCAACCACATTTTACAAATTGGTGGGCGGCACGGTGGCACAGTGGTTAGCACTGCTGCCTTACAGCGCCAGAGACTCGGGTTCAATTCCCGCTTCAGGCGACTGACTGTGTGGAGTTTACACATTCTCCCCGTGTCTGCGTGGGTTTCCTCCGGGTGCTCCGGTTTCCTCCCACAGTCCAAAGATGTGCAGGTCAGGTGAATTGGCCATGCTAAATTGCCCATAGTGTTAGGTAAGGGGTAAATGTAAGGGTATGGGTGGGTTTCGCTTCGGCGGGTCGGTGTGGACTTGTTGGGCCGAAGGGCCTGTTTCCACTCTGTAATGTAATCTAATGTAATCTAATCTAATCTTTCCACATCTGCTAGCAGCTCATTCCATATGTGTACCACCCTCTGTATAAAAATGTTGCCCCTCAGGCTCCTTTTTATCCTTTCCCCTCTAACCTTAAACTGATGCCCTCTAGTCCTCGATTTCCCAACCCTGGGGAAAAGGGAATACTTTCACCATATCCATATCTCTCATGATCATGTACACTTCTATAAGATCCCGCCCCCCCCCCCCCCGAGTCTCAAAGAACAAAGCATAAGGAAAATTACAGCACAGGAACAGGCCCTTCAGCCCTCCAAACCTGCACCGATCCAGATCCTCTATCTAAACCTATCGCCTATTTTCCAAGGATCTGTATCCCTCTGCTCCCTGCCCATTCATGTATCTGTCCGGATACATCTTAAATGACACTATCGTGTCCATCTCTATCACCACCGTTAGCAACACCTTCCAGGCACCCACCACCCTCTATGAAAATAACTTTCCATGCATGTGCTCTCAAGAAAAAAAGCCCTAGCTTGTCCAATCTCTCCCTAAAACTCTGTCCCATGACTCCTGGCACCATCCTTGAAAATTTCTTCTGCTATCTTTCCAATTTAATAGTGTCCTTCGTTTAGCAAGGTGAAAGCACAGTGGCAGCTTCTTGTGAATGACTGATTTCCACAGTTAGCAAGATCAAAACCAAAATTAGACTGTAACAGTCTCGGGCTCATGCCCATGAAGAAGGGCTCATGCCCGAAACATCGACTCTCCTGCTCCTTGGATGCTGCCTGAGCTGCTGCGCTTTTCCAGCAACACATTTTCAGCTTAGACTGTAACAGGCCCAGTTTTACTCTGGTATCTGACCTGTCTAACATAAGCACCAGCTCTGATCATTCTGCTCCACAAGTGAAGATCTGCCATCCTTTCTTTCACTTTTAATCTCCGAAATGTTTGATTTCCCTTACACCTCTCCGTGCCACCTTGGAAAACCTTTCTGAGCTGACGTACAGAGTTAGCTGCACTTAACTCCGTCTCTGCCAAGCGAACCACTTTCAGCGAGGTTACGGCAAGAACGTCACCTCACCATCTCAGGGTAGAGAGGACACCTTGGATAGAGAAATTGTCACACAAGGGGGACTTCACAAGGAACAGAGATGGGGTCAAGAAGTCAAAGACTGAGTGAAACAGGAAAATAAATGATTATTTCTCTTTTGGTAAATGATGCATGAATGTAGCATCTTAAGAGCTGTGATAATGTTATGGTGAAGCGTTATGGTTCACTAATGGAGCCCGCGTTGCCAAGGCAATGTGCATGTCATCAGGACTGGCCTGACCAATCAGAAACTAGATGGTTGCCCAGGGACCAGGCTCCAATAAAAGCTGCATTCAAATACCGAGTCAAGAAAGGTAAAGTTTTATGCTAGACTTTGCTATGTTAAATGTGCTTTGGGGGGGGAGGGGCTGGTGCACTAAGGTCATATCAATAGCCCCTTAGTGATAGGCTGGAGAGAAAATGTCCAAGGTTCACATTCTTCTCCACCAATTACTGATCAGGAGCTCACTCTGTCCTTATTTTCCAGCGATGAAGGATTTTATAAGTTGGAAGGAAACCTACATGCCTTCCTTGCCCATCACGTCTTGGAGAGGGGCACAAACCAGGAGCTGCCGAATGAAGGGCAGGGGGACTGCACACTGTCCTACAGGATCTCCTCAACAATGTCACAGTGGAACGTCATCAATAAACGCCTCTGTGCACTTTGCCAGAGTGTTTATTAGACACAGTTTCACATCACAGAATTGCAGAATCTTTGAGGCACAGAATGAGGCCAATCGGCCCATTATACCTGCACCGGTACTGTTGTCGTGCAGCACGGTGGCTCAGTGGTTAGCACTGCTGCCTCACAGCACCAGGGTCCCAGGTTCAATTCCAGCCTTGGGTGACTGCCTGTGTGGAGTTTGCACATTCTCCCCGTGTCTGTGTGGGTTTCCTCCCACAGTCCAGAGATGTGCAGGTTAGGTGAATTAGCCATGCTAAATTGCCCATAGTCTAGATTAGAGTGGGGCTGGAAAAGGACAGCAGTTCAGGCGGCATCCGAGGAGCAGTAAAATCAACAGTTCGGGCAAAAGCCCTTCATCAGGAATACAGGCAGAGTGTCTGAAGGGTGGAGAGATAAGCTAGAGGAGGGTGGGTGGGGAGAAAGTAGCATAGAGTACAGTGGGGGTGGA
>NC_057714.1:113945288-113957755 GCF_004010195.1 Chiloscyllium plagiosum | reverse complement strand
TTGGAGGGGCGGGGTTCAAGGGCGGAGGAGCACGAAATGGAGGAGATGCAGTCAATCATGTCTATGGGGAAATTGCGGTCTTTGAAGAAGGAGGCCATCTGGGTTGTTCGGTATTGGAATTGATCCTCCTGGGAGCAGATGCGGCGGAGGCGAAGGAATTGGGAATATGGGATGGCGTGTTTACAGGGGGCAGGGTGGGAGGAGGTGTAATCTAGGTAGCTGTAGGAGTCAGTCAGTTTATAGTAAACGTTCGTGTTGAGTAGGTCGTCCGAGATAGAAATGGAGAGGTCTAGGAAGGGGAGGGAGGAGTCTGAGACGGTCCAGGTAAATTTGAGGTCAGGTTGGAAGGTGTTAGTAAAGTGGATGAATTGTTCAACCTCCTCGTGGGAGCACGAGGTAGCGCCGATACAGTCATCGATGTAGCGGAGGAAAAGGTGGGGGATGGTGCCAGTGTAGCTGCGGAAAATGGACTGTTCCACATATCCAACAAAGAGGCAGGCATAGGCCCCTGCGGGTGCCCATGGCTATTAATTTGTTTGGAGGAAGTGGGAGGATTGGAAAGAGAAGTTGTTCAGAGTGAGGACCAGTTCAGTCAGTCGAAGGAGGGTGTCAGTGGAAGGGTACTGGTTGGTACGCGGGAAAGGAAGAAGCTGAGGGCTTTGAGGCCTTCGTGATGGGGGATGGAGGTGTACAGGGACTGGATGTCCATGGTGAAGATAAGGCGTTGGGGACCGAGGAAACGAAAATCATGGAGGAGGTGGAGGGTGTGGGTGGTGTCCCGAACATAGGTGGGGAGTTCTTGGACTAAGGGGGACAGGACAGTGTCGAGGTATGCAGAGATGAGTTCGGTGGGGCAGGAGCAGGCTGAGACAATGGGTCGGCCGGGGCAGTCAGGTTTGTGGATGCTGGGAATCTAATATAACCAAACTCTTGCCATTTCCCCAGATCCCTGGCCATCATTTTTATCCAATGCCACAATTGCCCACATCTCAACCACATTTCAGGCCAGTTCATTCCAGAGCCATTTTCTTCCAGGGTGAATAGGTTGTTTTTTCTCACCTCACCCTTTGCTTCATTTGCACATCCCTTTATATCCCTACCCTCTCGTTCTTCTGTCTTTTATCGGCAGGAACAGCTTCTCCGAATGAGCTCTGCCTAGACCATTCATGATTTGGAATAACTGACCAACTCTCCTCAGGTGGGGCCATCTAGAATGAGACGTTATAGTTCTAGGATAAAGGATGGCAGATTTAAGACAGAGATGAGGAGAGATTACTTCTCCCAAAAGGTTGTTAATCGGTAGAACTCACTCCCGCAGAGGTGGATGGTGGGACATGAAGTAAATTGAAGGAGGAAACAGACAGATTTTTATTTTGTAACAGGGGTGGAGGGATACGGGGAGTGGGCAGGAAAGTGGGCCAAGGTCAGATCAGCCATGATTGTGTCAAATGGCGGAGCAGGCTAGAGGGGCTGAATGGCCAATGTGTGCTCCTAGTCCTTACGTCCTCGGCTTTGTTCTCTCCAATGAAAACAGTCCCAAAATCTTCGATCTATCCTCATAACCATAGTTCCTCATCTCGCCAGCCATTCTTATAAATCGCTTCTACGGGTGTAATGGCGGAAAGGTAGAGTCACATGGATCATCTTTGGAAAAGTGCCCAAAAACCTGACAAGAAGGCATCTTAGAAGCAGAGGGGAGATGCGGAGAGGTGCTACGTTTGGGGAAAATTCTAGAGTTCAGACTGTCAAAGGTTGAGTGACGTAGAAAGAGAGGGATGCGAGATGCTGGAATTGGAGGGGGAACAAAAGTAACTAGGTTGCTGGACCTGTCGAGAGCAACCACAACATGACCGCAGGAAGAAAGCCCGATTTTGCCTGATTGGGCCTGAAAGGACAGTCTTGTTCTGACTTTGCAGAGACCTCTCTAAACAGACCTCAGACAAAGGACGGGAGCTTAGCCAGTTTTCATTGTTGCTACAGTCCTGCACGTGGTCTAAAATTCCCCCCCACTTTCAGCATTTTCAGATGATTGTCAGAGGATACAGCAGGCTCAGAATACACCAGAATACTTTACATCAGTATTCACAAAAGAGAAGGACATTGGGTGAGTCTCAGGTGTGGGGCAACGTTGACGTTCTCGGGAATATCAATGTAAAAAAGTTAAAAATAACACAACACCAGGTTATAGTCTAGCAGGTTTATTTGGAAATATTAGCTTTCAGAGTGCTGCTCCTTCATCAGGTGGCTAGTGCTTCCAAATAAACCTGTTGGACTATAACCTGGTGTTGTGTGATTTTTAACTTTGTCCACCCCAATCCAACACCGGCACCTCCAAATTAAAAATAAGAAAGGTGGTGTTGGTTGTTTTGGAAAGCATTAAGGTAAACAAGGCCCCAGGGCCTGATGGGATCTATCCCAGAATGCTGAGGGAGGCTGGTGAGGAAAACGTTAGGACCTTGTATGAAATCTATGTATCCTCTTCAGTCATCGGAGAGGTCCCAGAGGGTTGGAGAATAATCATTGTTGTTCCTTTGTTTAACAGGGATAATTCAGGAAATGATAGGCCGGTGAACTTTATGTCAGTGGTAGGGAAATTATTGGAGAAAATTCTTTGGGAGCGGATTTACTCACATTTGGAAAAATATGAACTTATTGGTAATAGCCAGCATGGGCTTTGTGCAGGGAAGGACATGTCTCTCAAACCTTATTGAGTTTTTGAGGAAGTGACAAAGATGATTTATGAAGGCAGGGTGGTAGATGTTTAAAGAGTCATAGAGACATGTAGCATGGAAACAGACCCTTCAGTCCAACTCATCCATGCTGACCAGATATCCTAACCTAATCTAGTCCCACCTGCCAGCATATGGACTTTAGTAAAGCCTTTGACAAGGTGCCTCATGACAGGCTGATACAGAAGGTGGGACTGGCACTGAGTTGGTAAGATGGATATAGAGCTGGCTTAGTTGTAGGAGACAGAGAGTAATGGTGGAAGGATATTTTTCATTATGGAGATCTGTGACCAGTGGTGTTCCACAGGGATCAGTGCTGGGACCCAAGTTGTTTATAATATAAATGATTGGGAGGTGAATGTAGGCCTGATTAGTACGTTTGCGGATGACACAAAGATTGGGGGCGAGCTTCAGATAGTGAGAAGGATTGTCAGAGGATACAGCAGGACAGGCTGGAGACTTGGGCAGAGAAATGGCAGATGGAGTTTAATCTGGACAAATGTGAGGTGATGCATTTTGGGACATCTAATACAAGGGGGAAGTGTACAGTAAATGGCAGAACTTTTAAAAGTGTTAATATTCAGAGGGACCTAGGTGATCGGGTCCAGAGTTCCCTGAATGTAGAAATACTTTTTTAGATTAGATTACTTACAGTGTGGAAACAGGCCCTTCAGCCCAACAAGTCCACACCGACCCACCGAAGCGCAACCCACCCATACTCCTAAATCAACCCCTTACCTAACACTACAGGCAATTTAGCATGGCCAATTCACCTGACCTGCACATCTTTGGACTGTGGGAGGAAACCGGAGCACCCGGAGGAAACCCACACAGACACAGGGAGAATGTGCAAACTCCACACAGTCAGTCGCCTGAGGCGGGAATTGAACCCAGGTCTCTGGCGCTGTGAGACAGCAGTGCTAACCACTATGCCACCGTGCCGCCCACCCACTGGTGGATACTTGCTTGCCTTCATTGTTCAAGGCATGGAATAGAAAAATTGGCAGGTCATATGTGGCTTTAAAGGAGATGTGAGAGGCAGGTTTTTTTATTATAGAGGAGGGTAAGTACCTGGAATGGGCTGCCACAGGAGGTGGTGAAGGGGCACACAATAGCAATGTTTAAGAGGTATCATGACAGATATATGATGAATAGGCAGGGAATAGAGGGGATCTGCACTGTCCAGAGGCAAAAGATGTTTAGTTTAGAAAGACATAATGGGTGGGCACAGGTTTAGTGGGCCGAATGGCCTGTTCCTGTGTTGTACTGTTCTTTGCTTAAGATAAACGCTGCTATTGAATGTAATTGCAGTGCCTTCCTCTTAATATCATTCCACAGTCTTTATCCTCTCAATTCATGTGACCTCCTTCAGCACCACCACCCTCACAGATATCCGAATTCTGGCCTCCTGCACTTCCCTGAGTTGATTTGCCCCATCTTTAATAGCCAGGCCTCCAGCTGCCCGGCACCTATTCAGCAGAATTTCCTCTCTGCTTTTCGATTCCTCTCCCCGCTTTTCTGAGTCGCCCTGAAATGACCTCTGAGACCAAAATGCTGCTCATTTAGATTAGATTCCCTACAGTGTGGAAACAGGTCCAACAAGTCCACACCGACCCGCCGAAGAGCAACCCACCCAGACCCATTCCCCTACATTTCTGTCTGACTAATACACCTGACACTATGGATAATTTAGCAAAACCAATCCATCCTAACCTGCGCATCTTTGGATTGTGGGAGAAAACTGGAGCACCCGGAGGAAACCCACACAGACACGGGGAGAATGTGCAAACTCCACACAGACAGTCGCCCGAGGCTGGAATCGAACCTGGGACCCTGGTGGTGTGAGGCAGCAGTGCTAACCCACTGTCCGACAGTATAGCTCAACTCAGGAGGAGCTGAAGTCATGATAATTGCACTGGGCTCGTAATCCAGAGGCCCAGGGTAGTGCTCAATGACACCGGTTCAAATCCCACCACGGCAAATGGTGACATTTAAAATGAACAATGGTTACTGTGCTATCAATTGTTGCCAAAACCCATCTGGTTCACTAACATCCTTTCGGGAAGGAAGCTGCTATCCTTTCCCAGTCTAGTCTGTGCGTGACTCCAGACCCACGGCAATGTGGTTAACTCTTAATTGTCCTCTGGCCAAGTAGCAATGCCCCATATTTGTGACCAAATTGACTTCAGGAAAGAGACTGAAGTACATATCCCAGTCTGTGTCAATGGCGCTGAGATGGAGATGGTCAAGAGCTTCAAGTTCCTCAGAGTAAATTTCACCAACAATTTGTCGCGGTTCATCCACGTCAAGAATGCACACCAACACCTCGACTTCCTCAGGAGACCAAGGAAATTCAGCATGGCCACAATGACTTTCATCAATTTTTATAGATGCACCACAGAAACTGGACACATCACAGCTTGGTACGGCAACTGTCCTGCCCAAGACTCAAGAGAGTTGTCAGCACAGCCCAGTCCATCACACAAACCAACCTTCCATCCACTGACTCCTTCCCACTGCCTAGGGAAAGCAGCCAACCTTATTGAGGGCGGCACGGTGGCACAGTGGTTAGCACTGCTGCATCACAGCGCCAGAGACCGGGGTTCAATTCCCACCTCAGGTGACTCTCTGTGTGGAGGTTGCACATTCTCCCTGTGTCTGCGTGGGTTTCCTCCGGGTGCTCCAGTTTCCTCCCAAAGTCCAAAGATGTGCAGGTTAGGTGAATTGGCCATGCTAAATTGCCCGTAGTGTTAGGTGCATTAGTCGGGTAAATGTAGGGGAATGGGTCTGGATGGGTTGCGCTTCGGCGGGTCGGTGTGGACTTGTTGGGCCGAAGGGCCTGTTTCCACACTGTAAGTAATGTAATTATCAAAGACCCCTTCTACCCCGGTTATAATCTCTCCAGCTCTCTTCCATTCGGTAGAAGTTACAAAAAGTTGAAAGGAGGCACCAACAGATTTAAGAACAGCTCTTTCTAGACTAGAGTGGTGCTGGAAAAGCACAGCAGGTCAGGCAGCATCCGAGGAGCAGGAAAATCGACGTTTCGGGCAAAAGCCCTTCATCTGGAATAGTCTTGTTCCTAGTCCTGATGAAGGGCTTTTGCCCGAAACGTCGATTTTCCTGCTCCTCGGATGCTGCCTGAACTGCTATGTTTTTCCAGCAAAACTCTAGTCTAGAATCTAGTTTCCAGCATCTGCAGTCCTTGTTTTTACCTTAAGAACAGCTCTCCCCTGCTGTTATCAGACTTAAGGGAGTACCTCTCATATATTAGAGCTGACCTTTCTCTGCACCTTCTCTATCGCTGTAACACTACATCCTGTTCTATTACTCTGATATACTTATGTAAGGTATGAGTTGTCTGGTTAGCACACAAAACAATACTTTTCACTGTATCTCAGTACATGTGACAATAATTAATCAAATCAAATAAAAAAAAATCTCAAATTTTGTTTGGAAGTGTTTTGGAATTATCTTTTACTTTAGTATTGCTATGTAATATAGTATGGTACAGAAGTCGATTCGCCAACTTTAAGTACATTTAAGTCGTCTTTGGACAAGCATATGGACGTACATGGAATAGTGTAGGTTAGATGGGCTTCAGATTGGTATGACAGGTCGGCGCAACATCAAGGGCCGAAGGGCCTGTACTGCGCTGTAATGTTCTATGTTCTATGTAAATCCAAGCTGTTGTGACTACAGTGCATGCTGATCAGCAGATATGAAATTGTACCATTATCAGTTGTACAATTAAAACGATTTGTTAAGATGAGGATTTTAGCCAGAGGCATCATTCTCCATTATGTGTCCAATTTTGACCCTAATGTTTCAGGAAACTTATTACAGCAAATTAGAATTTATGGAGATGTAATGGTCTGAGTCAGGATGACATTGTTTAAAGGATAATATAATAAAAGAACTGGAAGAGACATTATTCACTGCACCAACATACTTAGACTGCCTCAGTCTCAGCAAAACTGTGAGCCTTCTCAATTGAGGATCAAGGGTGTAAATTAGAACAATTTTTGGAATGGGAAATAGCTCGGAGGCAGGAAACGGAGGGTTTCCACAGAGAGAGACCATTGATCCTGGATAACTGCACAAACACAGGGCAGGGAGAGAAGATGGCTGCAAACCTGAGGAGGGGTCACTCAATCCAAAATGTTAACTCTGATTTCTCTCCACGGATGCTGCCAGATGCTGAGCTCCCCAGCGGTTTCAATTTTTGTTTCGGATTTGCAGCATCCGCAGTTCTTTCGGGTTTTTATTTAACATTCTTGTTAGTCCATGTGTAGAATCATAGTCATAGAGATGAACAGCACGGAAACAGACCCTTCAGTCCAACCTGTCCATGCCGACCTGATATCCCAACCCAATCTAGTCCCGATTTAGAGATGCCAGTGTTGGACTGGGGTGTACAAAGTTAAAAATCACACAACACCAGGTTATAGTCCAACAGGTTTAATTGGAAGCACACTAGCTTTCGGAGCGACGCTCCTTCATCAGGTGATAGTGGCGGGCTCAATCGGAGCGACGCTCCGAAAGCTAGTGTGCTTCCAATTAAACCTGTTGGACTATAACCTGGTGTTGTGTGATTTTTAACAATCTAGTCCCACCTGCCAGCACCCGGCCCATATCACTCCAAACCCTTCCTATTCATATACCCATCCAGATGCCTTTTAAATGTTGTAATTGTACCAGCCTCCACCACTTCCTCTGGCAGCTAATTCTATACACATACCACCCTCTGCGTGAAAAATTTGCCCCTTAGGTCCCTTTTATATCTTTCCCCTCTCACCCCAAACCTCTGTCCTCTAGTTTGGGACTCCCCCACCACAGGGAAAAGACTTTGTCTATTTATCCTATCCATGCCCCTCATGATTTTGTAAACCTCTATAAAGGTCACCTCTCAGCCTCCGACGCTCCAGGGTAAACAGCCCCAGCCTATTCAACCACTCCCTATAGCTCAAATCCTCCAACCCTGGCAATATCCTTGTAAATCTTTTCTGAACCCTTTCAAGCCTCACAACATCTTTCCAATAGGAAGGAGACCAGAATATTCCAACAGTGGCCTAACCAATGTCCTGTACAGCCGCAACATGACCTCCCAACTCCTGTACTCAATACTCTGACCAATAAAGGAAAGCATACCAAACGCCTTCTTCACTATTCTGTAATTTCTCCAAAGCCTCCACATCCTTCTGGCAATATGGTGACCAGAACTGTACACAATTTTCCAAATGTGCCCTGACTAAAGTTCTGTACAGCTGCAACATCATTTGCCAATTTTTAGACTCTCTGCCCTGACCAATGAAGGCAAGCCTGCCGTATGCCTTCTTGACCAACATATCCCTTTGTGTTTTTACTCTCTGGGAACTATTGACCTGTACGTCTGGATCCCTCTGAGTGTTAATGATTCTACTGTGTTCCTTCCCCCTGCATAACCTTTAATATATCTGAAAAAAACTCTTGCAATCTTCTTTTATGTTACTAACTAGCTTACCCTCATATTTCAACTTCCCCCACCATTACTGCTTTTTTAGTGTTCTTCTGCTGGTTTTTAAAGGCTTCCCACTAATACTCACCACATTGTCTGCTTTTTCTTTTGTTTTTATGCTGTCCCTGACATCCCCTTGTCAGCCATGGTTGCCTCATCCTCCCCTCAATGTATTTCCTCTTCCTTGCTGTGCCTCCTGAATTAGCCCAGAAACTCCTGCCATTGCCGCTCCCCCATCTTCCCTGCTCAGCTCCCCTTCCAATCAGCTCTGGCCAGCTCCTCCCTCATGTGTTTGTAGTTATCTCTACTCAATTGTAATATCCTTCCATCTGATTCCAGCTTTTCCCTCTCAATGGGAATTAATGTCACTGCCCCCCCCCCCCCAAGGGGGGGAGGTCCTTCACCTTCAGCTCCCTGGTCAAGTCTACCATCACCAAACCCAGAATCGCCTGTTCCGTCGTGGGGTCTCCTAACAAGCTGCTCCAAAAAACCATCTCACTGACATTGCACAAATTCCTTTATGTGAAATCTGCTACCATCCTGATTGTCCCAGTCCACCCGGATATTGAACTCCCCCCTGATTATTGTAATAGTGCCATTCTCACAGTCCTCTCTATTTCCTGGTTTATTTTCTGTCCCACGTCCTGAAGCCTGTACACATCTTCATCAAGCTGTTCTTTCCTTAGCGGCTCCTCTGTCTACCCACATGGATTCTATACCTCCCGACTCCACATCACCTCTTGTTATCGATTTTATTTCATTTCTTACTAACTAGATGACTCTCACCCTCTGCTTATCTGCCTGGCCTTTCAACAGGACATGTATCCCTTGGATATTTAGTTCCCAGTCCTGATCCCCTTGCATCCATGCCTCTGTGATACCCACAACATCATACCCACCAAATTCAATCCACACTACAAGTTTAATTTACCTTGTTTCGTAGGCTGTGTGCACTTAACTACAACACCCTCACTGACTGCTCCCTTCTCAGAGCTGTTCCCTTATCTTCTGGGCCTAAAGTTTGTTTCCTCATCCCTTCCATACTCTTGTATTACTGGTTCTGGAAACTTTAATAACCTCTGCCAAGCCCTCGCCACTTTTATCTTTGTCCTCATCACCCACCCCCACCCACCCCACTCTTTAGTTAAAAGCCCTACCCATAGCCCTAGATACATGATTCTCCAGGACTCTGTTCACAGCATGATTATCCTATTGGAACAGTTCCCTCCTTCCACAGCACTGGTGCCAACATACCACGAATTTGAACCCGTTTCTTGCACGCCAATCTTTGAGCCACGTATTTAGTTCTTTAATCGTGTGGATCCTGTGCCCATTAGTTTGTGGTTCACATGGTAATGGAGAGATTATTATCTTTTGGGTTCTACTTTTTAATTTAACCCCTATTGTTCATAATCCCTCAGTAGAACCTCTTTCCTCATCCTACCCATATCGCGGGTACCTACGTGGATCATGACTACTGGATCTTCCCCTCCCACTCTAAGTTCCTCTGCAGGGCAGATGAGACATCCCAATCCCGGGCACCAGGCAGGCAACCCAGCCATCAGGATTCTCGATCCTGGCCACAGAGGACAGAGTCTATTCTGCCAACTATACTATCCCTATTTAGAATTACTTTTCAGCTTTATCCCATCCTGAATAGCTCCCTGTGCCATGGTGCTATGGTTAGTTTGCTCACCCTCCCTACAGTTCCTGCTCTCGTCCACACGGGGATCAAGAATCTCAAGCTTGTTCGACAAGCTCAAGGGATGAGGCTCCTTCAACACTCCCTGCCTCTCTGTTTGGCCCACCCTCCAGTCTCTGACCACTGACTGAATTCGAGGTGGTTAATCACCTGCCTCCTGAAACACAGCATCCGGGTAACTCTCCCTCTCTCTGATGTGTCACAGCATTTGAAGCTGAGATTCCAGCTCATCAACTCTGAGCCAGAGTGCCTCAAGCTACAGAGATCATCAAACAACCAACACTTAGTACAGATGTGGTCATTAGAAACCACAATGGGATCCTCCAGCTCCTACATCATGTGGCCACACCATCACCTGGTCCTCAATTTCTACTTTATTTTACTTAGCTCTTCACTTGATTTTTAAAAAATATTCCTACTGGTCATTGAATTTGTTACCTGTAAACTTTTCCCCTGTTTACCTTCAATTGAAGTAATCTACAATAGACAGCCAAATTAGTAGCCATTACCAACAACAAAGATAGAGGTTACTAGAAAAGCTCAGCAGGTCTGGCAGCATCTGTGCAGAGAAATCTGAGTTAATGTTTCGGGTCCGGTGACCCGTCCTCAGAACAGTTCTGAAAAATGTGTTGCTGGAAAAGCTCAGCAGCTCAGGCAGCATCCAAGGAGCAGGAGAATCGACGTTTCGGGCATGGGCCCTCTTCAGGAATCAGGCTCATGCCGGAAACGTCGATTCTCCTGCTCCTTGGATGCTGCCTGACCTGCTGCGCTTTTCCCAGCAACACAGTTTTCAGCTCTGATCTCCAGCATCTGCAGTCCTCACTTTCCCCACAGAACAGTTCTGCCAGACTACTGAGCTTTTCTAGTAATCTTAGTTTTTGTTTCTGATTTCCAGCATCCGCAGTTCTCTCGGATTGTTTTCTGGCTGATGCTGCCTGACCTGCTGCGTTTTTCCAGCAACACAGTTTTCAGCTCTGATCTCCAGCATCTGCAGTCCTCACTTTCCCCACAGGACAGTCCTGCCAGACTACTGAGCTTTTCTAGTAATCTTGGTTTTTGTTTCTGATTTCCAGCATCCGCAGTTCTCTCGGATTGTTTTCTGGCTCCTGAGCGGCCGGATTTCCCAAAATGTCACTGTTTGGTGCTGACCCCACCCAATCCTGGGCTTCCAATTTATTCCGTTAAAAAGACGTCGTAAATTACAAGCCCAAAAAGCAAGCTCTCTCACCAAATTCCCACGCTGCCTCTAAACTGTATATGCGCTTGGGCTGACTCTCATTCTGGCTGCGATTAATGGAAAGATGAGAGGGGTGTAGTGAACATTTTTTTTCACATAGATACTTTCTCATAACAGTTTGTGGCCCAGTTGGAAATGTACAGTGGTAGAGTCATCGAGGTCTTACAGCATGGAAATGTTCCATTCAGCCCATCAGAGTCGGCAGGTGGGACTATGTTCAGCATGGACTGGTTGGTCTGAAGGGTCTGTTTCCATGCTGGATGACTGTAAGACTCAAGGTCACAAATATCCATTTATTCCAATTCCATTTTCCAGCACTTGGCCTGTAGCCTTGAATGCTGCTGAAGGGCTAATGCCCGAAACGTCGATTCTCCTGCTCCTCGGATGCTGCCTGACCTGCTGTGTTTTTCCAGCACTACATCCCTCCAGGCCAGGCAACACCGCAGTGAGTCTGTTCTGAACGTCCTGCGGTACGATCACGTCCTTCCAATGGTGTGGCTATGGCCTAAACAATGTCCAGCATAAGCCCCTTGCTCTTATATCCAGTGTCTTGACTAATAAAGATAGTTCTGAGGAGGGGTCACTCGACCTGAAATGTTAACTCTGATTTCTCTCCACAGATTCTGCCAGACCAGCTGAGCTTCTCCAGCAATTTCTGTTTTTATGTCTTCTTAACCCCTTTATCTACTTCCCGTTGCCTTCCAGATTCAATGGGCCTGTACATCAAGGCCCCTCTGATGCACTGTGTTACCTAGGGCCTTACCACACAACATGTTAGTCCTCCTTGTTTTATTAGTGCTGCCAAAATGCATCCACCCCAGACGTTTCAGGATTAAATTCCATTCATTACTGTTTAGCCCATCTTCCTGGCCTGATTATATCATCTTGTAGTCTCAGGCTCTCCCCGTTCACCCCACTGCAAATTTCCAACTCTTCTGTGAAGTTAGAACATGGAACATTATAGCGCAGTACAGGCCCTTCAGCCCACAATGTTGCTTCGACCTGTGGAACCAATCTGAAGCCCATCTAACCCACACTATTCCATTCTCATCTATATGCCTATCCAATGGCCGTTTAAATGCCCATAAAGTTGGAAAGTCTACTACTGTTGCAGGCAATAAATTCCACACCCCTACTACTCTCTGAGTAAAGAAACTACCTCTGTCATCTGTCCTATATCTATCACCCCTCAATTTAAAGCTATGTCCCCTCTTGCTAGCCATCGCCATCCAAGGAAAAAAGCTCTCACTGTCCACCCTATCTAACCCTCTGATTATCTTATATATCTCAATTAAGTCACATTTC
>NC_057714.1:113920183-113945247 GCF_004010195.1 Chiloscyllium plagiosum | reverse complement strand
ATTAAACTCCATTTTCCACCTCTCAGCCCAACTCTGTAGCTTATCTATGTCTCTCTGTAACCTACAACATCCTTCGTCACTATCCACAACTCCACCGACCTTAGTGTAGTCTGCAAATTTACTAACCCACCCTTCTACGCCCTCATCCAGGTCTTTTATAAAAATGACCAACAGCAGTGGACCCAAAACAAATCCTTGCAGTACCCCACTAGTAACTGAACTCCAGGATGAACATTTCCCATCAACTATCGCCCTCAGTCTTCCTACAGCTAGCCAATTTCTGATCCAAACCGCTAAATCATCCTCAATCCCATTGATCTATATTTTGTGCAATAGCCGATCATGGGGAACCTTATCAAATGCCTTACTGAAATCCACATACACCGTATCAACCGCTTAACCCTCATCGACCTGTTTGGTCACCTTCTCAAAGAACTCAGTAAGGTTTGTGAGGCATGACCTACCCTTCACAAAACCTGTTGACTATCCCTAATCAACTCATTCCTCTCTAGATGATATCCTCCAGTCTTCTGGCACTATTCCTGTAGACAATGATGACATAAAGATCAAAACCAAAGGCTTAGCTCACCTCCCTGGCTTCCCAGAAAATCCTAAGATAAATCCCATCTGACCCAGGGGACTTATCTATTTTTTACACTCTCAAGAATTGCTAACACCTCCTTTTGGAAACTTAATCCCATCTAGTCTAGTAGCCTGTTTCTCAGTATTCTCCTTCACAATATTGTCTTTTTCTAGTGTGAACACTGATGAAAAGTATTCATTTAGCATTTCTCCTGTTTCCTCTGACACCACACACAACTTCCCGTTACTATCTTTGATTGGCCCTAATATTTCTCTTGACATTCTTTTATTCCTGATATAATAATAAAAAGCCTTAGGGTTTTCCTTGATCCTATCCGTCAATGACTTCTCATGTCCCTTCCTGGCTCTTTTTAGCTCTCTCTTTAGGGCTTTCCTGGTCAGCTTGTAACTCTCAAGCGCCCTAACTGAGCCATCACATCTCATCCTAACAGAAGCCTTCTTCTTCCTCTTGACAAGAGATTCAACTTCCACGCTCCCGCGCTTGACAACGTCCTCCCTGCCTGACTGGTACATACTTATCAAGTACCTACAGTTGCTATTCCCTGAATAAACGCCACATTTCAATTGTGCCCATCCCCTGCAATTTCCTTCCCCATCCTATGCATCCTACACCTTGCCTAATCACATAGTAATTGCCTTTCCCCCAGCTATAACTCTTGCCCTGTGGTATATTTCTATCCCTTCCATCACTAAAGTAAACATAACCAAATTGTGGTCTCTGTCACCAAAGTGCTCACCCACCTCCAAATCTAACACTTGACTGGGTTCATTACCCAGTACCAAATCTAATGTGGCCTCACTCCTCGTTGGCCTGTTTACATACTGTGCCAGGAACCCCTCCTGCACACTTTAGACAAAAACTGACCCATCTTAAGTACTTGAACTATAGTATTCCCAGTCAAAATTTGGGAAAGTTAAAGGCCCCCATAACAACTACCCTGTCTCTTTCACTCCTATCGAGAATCATCTTTGCTATCCTTTCCTCCACATCTCTGGAACTATTCAGAGGCCTATAGAAAACTCCCAACAGGGTGACCTCTCCTTTCCTGTTTCTAATCTCAGCTCAGAAAAGTCCTCAAATGTCCTTTCTGTATTGTAGTACTGTCTTTGACTAACAGTGCCATACCACCCCCTCTGTTCTTACTGAAACATCTAAATCCTGGAACCTGCAACAACCATTTCTGTCCCTGCTCTATCCATGTCTCTGAAATGGCCACAAAATCAAAGTCCCAGGTATCAACCCATGCTGCAAGTTCACCCACCTTGTTTCGGATGCTCCTGGCGTTGAAGTAGACACACTGCAAACCAACTTATTGCCTGCCGGTGCCGCCTTGTGACCTGGAAACCTTCGTTCTGACTTCACTACTCTCAACCTCCTGTATATCTCAAGTTACAATTGAGGTTCCCATCCCTCTGCTGAATTAATTTAAACCCACCCAAGAGCACCAACAAAACCACTACACACACCCCACCCCCACCCCCAGCCCCGGGAGATTGGTACTCCTCCGGTTCAGGCGAAGACCATCCTGTTTGTAGAGGTCCCACCTACCCCAGAAAGAGCCCCAATTATCCAGGAATCCAAAACCCTCCCTCCTGTACCATCCCTGTAGCCACATATTCAGCTCTGCTCTCTCCCTGCTCCTCACCTCGTTAGCACGTGGCACGGGCAACAAACCAGAGACAACAACTCTGTTTGTCCTAGCTCTCAGCTTCCACCCTACCTCCCTGAATTTCTGCCTTAAATCCCTGAGCATACCTCCAACATTCGTACATATTTCATTAAAGTACACAATCCCAGCAAGAGACATAGCTCCAAACCCTGTGGTATAACACTGAATATAGGCTGGGAGAAAGTGAGGACTGCAGATCAGAGTCGAGAGTGTGGTGCTGGAAAAGCACAGTCAGTCAGGCAGCATCCGAGGAGCAGGACAGTCGACATTTTGAGAATAAGCTTTTCAACGGGAATGAGCCTGATGAAGAGTTTATGCTCGAAACATCGACTCTCCTAGTCCTCGGTTGCTGCCTGACCGGCTGTGCTTTTCCAGCATCACACTCTTTGACTGGATATAAGCTTCCGATCCAAAAAACACACTTCAACCATTACTCGCTGCTTCCTGCCATTGAACCAACTTTGATTGACCTGCATCCCCTGAACCCTTAGGCTCTTAACTAGTCTTCCATCTCAGACCTTGTCAAAAGGCTTTACTACTTGCCATCATTGCTCAGTCCTTTAAATATAGGAGTTGGGACATCATGTTGAGGTTGTACAGGACATTGGTGAGGCTTCGTCTGGAATACCGTGTCCAGTTCTGGTCTCCATGTTACAGGAAGGATATTATTAAACTGGAGACGGTTCAGAAAAGATTTTCCAAGATGTTGCCTGGAAAGGTGGGTTTGCGTTATAAGGAGAGGCTGGATGGGCTGGGACATTTTTCACTGGAGTGTAGGGTATTGAGGGGTGACCTTAACGAGGATTATAAAAACATGAGGCACATGTGTAACGAGAAGGGCAGGTGTTTTTTTTTCCCCAGAATTGGAGATTTCAAGACAAGGGGGCATATTTTTAAGGTGAGGGGAGAAAGATTTTAAAAAGAAATAAGGGGCAACTTTATTACACAGGGAGTGGTTCGTGTGTGGGATGAACTTCCTGAGGAAGTGGTGGATATGGGCCGAATTATGACATTTATAAGACATTTGGATAAGTGCTGAAAATGTGTTGCTTGAAAAGCGCAGCAGGCCAGACAGCATCCAGGGAACAGGAGAATCGACGTTTCGGGCATAAGCCTGAAGAAGGGCTTATGCCCGAAACGTCGATTCTCCTGTTCCTTGGATGCTGCCTGACCTGCTGCACTTTTCCAGCAACACATTTTCATCTCTGATCTCCAGCATCTGCAGCCCTCACTTTCTCTCATTTGGATAAGTATACAAATAAGAAATGTTTGGTGGAATATGGGCCCGGAGCAGGGACTAGTTTAGATTGGGATTATGGCTGGAAATGTGTTGCTCTGATCTCCAGCATCTGCAGACCTCACTTTCTCCTCATAGATTGGGATTATAGTCAGCATGGACTGGTTGAACCGAAGGGTTTGTTTCCATGTTGTATGATTCTATCATTCTTTAACTGCATAGCTATTTAACTGACATCAATGGGTGCCTCTGCTCTGTTCAGGGTATTCCATGAATTTGGCAACTACAAATCATTTCTTCCATACACTTTGAGATTCCAGACTACCACACTGGGGACTGAGCTCTATATTTTGAGATGAACAAATGATTTTGATGTAGCTTTTCAAGGATAATTTTTAAATTAAGTTGGAACTAATCCCTCACCACGGTCAAAACATCTCACTGATAACGGTGAAGCTTTTTTTTACATTCAAAGTAAGTTCTCATGACCATGTTGCAACATTGTTGGCTTGGCCTTCATAGCATAGCATTCATAGAATCCCAACAGTGGAGAAAGAGGCCATTCAGCCCATCAAGTCTACAATGACTTTATGAAGAGCCATCCCACCCAGATCCAGCCCTCCTACCTTCTCCCCATAACCCCACATTTACTGTGGCTAATCCGCCTAGCCTGCACATACCCAGACACAATGGGGCAACTTAGCCTGGCCAATGCACCCAACCTGGACTGTGGGAGGAAACCAGAGCACCCAGAGGAAACCTATTCAGACGCAGAGAGAATGTTTAAACTCCACACAGACAGTCGCCTGAGGTTGGAATCAAACCCAGATCCCTGGCAATGTGAGGCAGTGGTGCTAACCACTGGGCGACTGTGCCATGCTACTAAGCAGTGGTAGATTTGGCTGCATTCCTAGACATGCAGCTGCTCCCGACGGCTTTATTTGAGTTGATTCTGGCTTGCTGGATTGGGACTTAAAGGCATGACTCCCCCCCCACAGGACATGAACATGAAGCAATGCCCTTTTGGATTTGAAAGGTGAGCTATTTGGGTGGGTCGAGCAGACGACTTATTCTAGAATGGGTGGAAAGAATCAGAACAACAGCCAGAGTATTGGGTTTGAATATCGATGCAAAAGCACGAACCTGCATTTATATAGTAGGTAAAAACAATGACTGCAGATGCTGGAAACCAGATCCTGGATTAGTGATGCTGGAAAAGCACAGCCGTTCAGGCAGCATCCGAGGAGCAGGAAAATCGACGTTTCAGTCCTGATCAAGGGCTTTTGCCCGAAACATCGATTTTCCTGCTCCTCGGATGCTGCCTGAACTGCTGTGCTTTTCCAGCACCACTAATCCAGAATGCATTTATATAGTGCCTTTCAAAAATTCAGGCGGGCTCAAGCAGATGAAAGCAATGTGGTCGTGATTGCAATGTAGAAAGAAAAGGTGTGGGAAATGTAGATCCAGTCTGTGTGGAGTTTAAGAGGAATGAGGGAGGAAGGTAAGTCCAAGGCATGAGTTCAATAAGTGATGGGACGTGCTCTGTGATCTTTGTTCAACAGCTGCACGTCATTGTCACAGTGGACGTCCAAGCTTGTCAAATTAAGGACAGCACATTACGGTTTCCCAATGATTTATCTGGAACATATAATTTGCACAATTTATTTTACGTTTCAAAGATACAGAATTCACTCGGGAACAATGAGCTGAAATAATTTCTTAATGGCAGCACTTATGACAAGTCAAAGCTGGTTCTCCTCTACTTTGAGCTATTTTTATCAATGTTTTTAGTTGCAATGTGAGCTTGAGTACAAGGAGCTGGATTGAACAGGAGCATGAGAAATGGATGAACCTATTCAGCCCCTTCAGACTGTCCCTCAATTCATGTCAGATCAACAGCTTATATAACGTAACAAAAAGGAGTCGTCCATTAACCCCCCTCAAGCCTGCTCCAGCCCTCAATGAGATCATGACTGATCTGCCTCACCATTATTTTCCTGCACTATCCCTTGATGTTTTTAATCTGTCGTAATCGCTGTCTTGGACATACTTAATGACTGCGCCTCCGCATCTCTCCAGGGTAGGGAATTACAAATTGAATTGAATTGAGTTGAATTTATTGTCCCGAGGCACAGTGAAAAGCTTTGTCTTGTGAGCAATACAGGCAGATCACAGAGTTAAGTTGCATAGATAGTAAATAATAGGTAAACAGCAGCAAAAACAGAAACACAGGTACAGGCGAATGTTAAGAGTTTGTGAGTCCATTCAGTATTCTAACAGCAGTAGGGTAGAAACTGTTTTGAAACCGGCTGGTGCGTGTGTTCAGGCTTCTGTACCTTCACCCCGATGGTAGAGATTGTAGAAAAACATTGCCAGGGTGGGATGGATCTTTGAGAACGCTGGCGGCCTTTCCTTGACAGTGGGCCTGGTAGATGGATTCTATATATTCCCTTCCGTCTGAGTGAGGAAATTTCTCATGTCAGACTTTCAGAATGCTTGATTTCATCAGTCAGAACATTGAGCACAGGAGTTGGGATCCAGAGGTTGCTGGAAAAGCTCAGCAGGTCTGGCAGCATCTGTGAAGAGAAACCAGAGTTAACGTTGAAGGTCCAGTGACTATTCTTAGAAACATTAACTCTAATTTATCTTCACAGATGCTGCCCAACCTGATGAGCTTTTCCGGAAACTTCTGTTTTTCTTTCTGAATTACAGCATCTGCAGTGCTTTCACAGCTTTTGTTTGGAGGAGGTGAGATGTCTTGTTGCAGCTGCACACGATGTTGGCGAGGCCACATTTGGAGTACTGCACGCACATCTGGTCACCCTTCTATGGAAAGGATATTATTAAACTAGAAACAGTGCAGAAAAGATTTACTGGGATGCTGCCTGGACTCAAAGGTTTGAGTTATAAGGAGAGGCTGGATAGGCTGCGACTTTTTGTCCTGGGGTGTAGGAGACTGAGGGATGACCTTTTGAAGGCTATAAAGTCATGAGAGACACAGATAAAGTAGATAGCCGACAATTCCTTCCCAGGATAGAGGAGTCTAAAAACTAGAGGGCATAGGTTTATGGTGAGAGGAGAGAGATGCAAAAGGGTCCAGAGGGGCAATGTTTTCATACAGAGGCTGATGAAGGGGCTTATGCCCGAAACGTCGATTCTCCTACTTTTTGGATGCTACCTGACCTGCTGTGCTTTTCCAGCACCACACTCTCGACAGAGGGTGGTGAGGGTCTGGAACCGCTTACCAGAGCTAGTTGTAGGGGCGAGTACAATTTCATCATTTAAGAAACATTCGGACAGGTACATAGATGGGGTAGGGATGGAGGGATATGGACCAAATGCGGGCAAATGGGTCTGGATTAATTATGAAAACTAGACGGCATGGACAGGTTGGGCCAAAGGTGTAGACTCTGTGACTCTGTGACTCAGTCCTAAATGGCCTCCCTTTTATTCTGAGATTATTTCCCCTGGGTATAGAGGTCCCTCCCAGCTCGTGGAGGGGAAAACATCTCCCTGATTCTACCCTTTCGAGCCCTGAAGAAGTGTCACACGATTCTACGAGATGACCTCTCCTTTTTCTAAACTCAATATAATATAAATACAATATAAACATAAACAGAGAATTTAAACCCTGCCTATTTAATCTTTCCCCACAAAAAAACCCTCCATCCTAGATGTTCATTTGGTACATTCTATGTCTGGCAAACTTAGTCTTAACCAGAACCTTGGAAATCAGCACACTTGATAAACCAGCAAACATTATACACCTCAAATACCGCCAAGTTTACTGTATTATTCTAGCCAATTATTATTGTTTTCTTTTCATTTATTTACCTCAATGTAAATATATTTGTTGTTCAATTAAATGGTGATGTGAAATATAAGCAATTTCGAGTCAATTTCTCCTCAACCTCCACGTCTCCGAGTGCTCAGTTGAGGGTCATGATGTGGAGATGCTGGTGTTGTTTTGGGGTGTACAAAGTTAAAAATCACACAACACCAGGTTACAGTCCAACAGGTTTAGTTGGAAGCACTAGTTTTCGGAGCGCTGCTCCCTCATCAGGTGGTTGCGATGAAGGAGCAGGCGTTCCGAAAGCTAGTGCTTCCAATTAAACCTGTTGGACTATAATCTCATGTTGTGTGATTTTTAACTCAGTTGAGGGTGTGAGTGACAAGGCTCTCTGCTGGTAAGTTTTATTTAAGGTAAAGTTGTATTATTATTTAAGTGATTTATTCTGTAAATAAAGTATAACAGCGATGTATATACCCCCTGCATTATGTTTCTATTACTTAGTGTGTGCTTTTACATTGATGATGGTGACCTCTTGATTATCTGCGATTTGCGGCCAACTGCTGGTCTCATGGGGGTTGGATAATAAAACATTTACCGTACGTCATTCCTTAGGTAAGGCATCCGAAACTGCAAATAATACTCCAGGCACCAAGAGTCTACATAATTGCAGTAAGATATTTTCACTCCCAAACTTAAATCATCTTGTAAGAAAGCCCAACATAACATAGGCCTTCTTAATTGTTTAACTCTGTTTATCCTCCTTACCATTACCCCTTAATACAACGTCCATTGATCTCAAACTTTGTACATCTCAACAGGAATAAGAAGGATCCATTTGTCCCCTCAAACCTATTCCGTCATTCAAACAATTAAGACTGATTTAAATGCAAGGTCAGAAGTCACATAACCCAGTAGAAATGTTTGGAGAAATCCAACAGGTTTATTTGAAATCTGAAAGCTTTCAGATTTCAAATAAACCTCATAGATGTCATAGAATCCCTCCTATGTGGAAAGAGGCTATCTGGCCCAACATCATCCCTCCGAAGAGTATCCCACCACCACCCTATTACTCTACATTTCCCCTGACAAATGCACCTAACCTACACATCCTTATGGGCGATTCTAGCATGGCCCATCCACCCTAACCTGTACATCTTTGGACTGTGGGAGGAAACCAGAGGAACCCACACAGACACGGGGAGAATGTGCAAACTCCACACAGACAGTCGCCCGAAGTTGGGATTGAACCCAGGTCCCTGGCGCTGTGAGGCAGCAGTGCTAACCACTGAGCCACCGTGCCACCCAAACCTGTTGAACAATAACCTGGTGTCATGTGACTTCTGACTTTGTCCACCCCAGTCCAATACAGGCACCTCCATATCACAGAGTTACATTTAAGCATTGGAATGAGGAACAGAAACAAGTTATTGAGCCCATGAGCCCCACTCAACCAACAAATTAGATCAGTGGTGATCTGTTTGCGTCTTAAACTCCACATCCCCACCTGCTGCCAAACATTTGTCACTGAACTTTGCCTCTTCCCCCTTCATTGCTTTGATTAAAAGCAACCTGTCAATCTCAGATTTAAAATCGAAAATTGAGAGAAGAATTCTCAACTTCACCCGACTGAACCTATAGAGCCACACAGCTCAGAAAAAGACCCTTCTGCTCAACCAGTCCATGTTGACCGTAATCTCAAACTAAACGAGTCCCACCAGCCCACACTTGGTCCAGCCCCCTCCAAACATTTCTTCTTCATGTACTTATCGAAATATCTTTTAAACATTGTAACTGTACCTGCATCGTGTGAAAATGGCACAGCATAGTTTTGTGGCTTTAGAAGAGGCAATTTTTAAAGAAACACAGCGAAGATGTGTGAAGTCTGCAGGCAGAGACAGCAGGAGAAGGAACATAAGCAAGTGACATCCCTTTTATGTGCAGAAATTGCAATTAATTTATCCCTTTGAAATTTCTGCCCAAAAAGACTTTTTTTTTAATAAAAGTGTACTGTTTGATTTGAATTGCTTCAACAGAGCAAAGGTTAGCAATGAACAAGAAGCAGGTTCTAATTCAACTTTGATGTTGGTTTTCAGATGTAACTTTCCTGCAATTAATAAACAGTCAAACTTATACCAGTGTTTCAGAACAAAAAGCTACATGGAGCTTAAAGAAGTGATATGCTTTGTGGTATAAGCTAGGAAAAAAAGCATCCTCATTGAAGATTGGTTAGCAAGGTTAGGTCTCACGGAATACAGGGAGAACTAGCCATTTGGATACAGAACTGGCTCAAAGGTAGAAGACAGAGGGTTGTGGTGAAGGGTTGTTTTCCAGACTAGAGGCCTGTGACCAGTGGTGTGCCACAAGGATCGGTGCTGGGTCCACTGCTTTTTGTCATTTACATAAATGATTTGGATGTGAGCAGAAGAGGTACAGGTAGTAAGTTTGCAAATGACACCAACATTGGAGGTGTGGTGGACAGTGAAGAAGATTACCTCAGATTACAACAGGATCTGCATCAGATGGGCCAATGGGCAGAGAAGTGTCAGATGGAGTTTAATTCAGATAAATGTGAGGTGTTGCATTTTGGGAAAGCAAATCAGGGCAGGACTTATACATTTAATGGTAAGGTCCTAGGGAGCGTTGCTGAACAAAGAGACCTTGGAGTGTGGGTACATAGCTCCTTGAGAGTAGAGTCACAGATAGATAGGATAATGAAGAAGGTATTTGGTATGCTTTCCTTTATTGGTCAGGAGTTGGGAGGTTATGTTGCAGCTGTACAGGACATTGGTTAGGCCACTGTTGGAATATTGCATGCAATTCTGGTCTCCTTCCTATCGGAAAGATGTTATGAAACCTGAAAGGGTTCAGAAAAGACTTACAAGGCTGTCACTAGGGTTGGAGGGTTTGAGTTTTAGGGAGAGGCTGAATAGGCTGGGGCTGTCGGGGGTTGAGGGGTGACCTTACAGCAGTTGATAAAATCATGAGGGGCATGGATAGGGTAAATGGACAAAGTCTTTTCCCTGGGACTGGGGAGTCCGGAACTAGAGGGCATAGGTTTAGGATGAGAGGGGAAAGATATAAAAGAGATCTAAGAGGCAACTTTTTCACACAGAAGGTGGTACGTGCATGGATTGAGCTGCCAGAGGAAGTGGTGGAGGCTGGTACAATTACAGAATTTAAAATGCATCTGGATGGGTAAATGAATAGGAAGGGTTTAGAGGGATATGGGCCAAGTGCTGGCAAATGGGACTAGATTAGGTTAGGATATCAGTTCGGTATGGACGAATTGGACTGAAGGTTCTATTTCTGTGCTGTGCTTCTCTATGACTCTATGTGATAAATATTGAATCTAAAGTACAGATCTGTAAAAATACCCACCCATTATGTGTAGAAATACGTCCTACTTTCACTCCTGACTTTTAGACTCTGCTCCTTGTTCTCTACTCCTCAATCGGAAATCATTTCTCTCCGCTTACCCTGCGTATGTCCTCTGTTTATGTTGCAAGCTTAGTTCGACTCACTCCGTGAGTTTCTAAATTGTAGGGTATGTAACCATAGATTTTTTTCGTTTCTCCTTCTAATTTAAACTTTGGAGTCCAAGATCCGGATTTTCACCGTTAATGTAGGACTGTACCTTAGCAGACTCATCTCTAAGGCACATTGGCCAGTCTGGTCTTTGTTCTGGGAGGTTGGAGGCAGGATCGAGACGGGATAAACTGCATCAACAGAAGCTGATGACAAGACATCTGTCTCCTTGGGCAACCTCACTATGAATAGAGGCAGCACGGTGGCTCAGGGGTTAGCACTGCTACCTCACAGCACCAGGGTCCTGGGTTCAATTCCCACCTCGGGCAACTGTCTGTGTGGAGTTTGCACATTCTCCCCATGTCTGTGTAGGTTTCCTCCGGGTGCTCCGGTTTCCTCCCACAGTCCAAAAATGTGTAGGTTAGGTGAATTGGCCATGCTAAATTGCCTGTAGTGTTCGGTGGATTAGTCAGTGGTAAATATAGGGGGGTGGGTTTCTCTTCAGAGGGTCAGTGTGGACTTGTTGGGCCGAAGGGCCTGTTTCCACACTGTAGGTAATCTAATCTAATAGGTGTCTAAGCTCCCTGATGTGGTGCATCAGTTCACAGTTTAAGGATACCTGCTCGGCCATTTGGGACAGATGGAAGGAGCAATGTCTTCACCCAGACAGTGGGGAGCCTGTGGAGACCTCTGTCACAGAAAGCAATCATACAGCATGGAAATAGAATCTTCAGTCCCACCAGCCATTATCCCAAACTAAACTAGTCCCACCTTTGGCCCATGTCCCTCCTAAACCTTTCCTTACCCAAATGTCTTTTAAACGTTGTAACTGTACCCACACCCACCACTTCCTCAGGAACTTTATTCCACACACAAACCACTCTCAGTATAAAAAAATTAAAAAGTTGCCCCTCATGTTTTTTCAAATCTTTCTCCTCTCTCCTTAAAAATATGACCCCTCGTGTTGAAATCTCCCATCCAAGGGTAAAGACACCTGTCAATCACCTTATTTCCCTCCCCTCATGATTTTATAAGGTCATCCCTTATCAAACGCTTCAGGGAAAGATGTCCCAGCCTACCCAGCCCCTCCCGATAACTCAAACCCTCTATTCCTGGCTCACTCTCCATTACAATGACTAGAACTGGACACTGTACTGCGGAAGGTGGAAGTGGGTACAGCAGATACTGGAGACTAGAGTCAAGATTAGAGTGGTGCTGGAAAAGCTCAGCAGGTTGGGCAGCATCCAAGGAGCAGGAAAATCGACATTTCAGGCAAAAGCCCTTCACCAAGAATGAGCCAATACTCCAGAAGTGGACTCTTGAGGTCAAACATTGAACGTTTTCACAAAGGAGTTTGCTATGGTTTTTTAGGGCTAAAGGAGTCAAAGGGTATGGGGAGAAAGCGGGAACTGGGGATTGAGTTGGATGATCAGCTATGATCACGTTGAATGGTAGAGCAGGGTTGAAGGGCCGAACGGACTTCTCCTGCTCCTGGTTTCTATGTTTTAGCACGAGTTGTTTTTATTATGGTGTTGCTTTGATGGTTTGACATCTTTACAGTGTTATGATAAGGGGAGGAGAAAGTGAGGACAGCAGATGCTGGTGAGCAGAGTCGTGCGTGTGGTGCTGGAAAAGCACAGCAGGTCAGGCAGCATTCGAAGAGCAGGAGAACCGACGTTTCATGCAAAAGCCCTTTGGCTTATGCCTGAAACGTCGATTCTCCTGCTCCTTGGATGCTGCCTGACCTGCTGCGTTTTTCCAGCACCACACTCTCAACAATGATAAGAGGAGGTGATGGCTAAGTGGTATTATTGCTGGATTATTCACTCAGAGACCCCTGTTATATTCTGGAGAGCTGGTTTATAATTCCACCATTGGCAGATGGAGAAATATGAATCCAACAACATATCTGGGTTTAAGCGTCTAAAGATGACCATGAAACTGTAGCCAATTGATGGAGGAAAAAAAACATCTGATTCACTAATTCCCTTGAGGGAAGGACACTGCCGTCCTTACCTGGTCTGACCTACATGTGACTCCAGACCCACAGCAATGTGGCTGACTCGTAACTGCCCTCGGGGCAATTAGGGATGGGCAATAAATGTTGGCCTAGCCAATGATGTCACTGAATAAAGGGAAAGGATTTTCCCCTCTTAGATCTCTTCCTTTTCATTGTCTTTAGGCCCCAGGGAGAAGACTCTATATACTAGATTGGTTCAGTTTGTTCTAGAGTTATAAAAGCAGTAGCTCTTAGCAGGACGTATACACTTGTTGGTAAGGTCCTAGAGAGTGTTGCTGAACAACGAGACCTTGGAGTGCAGGTTCATAGCTCCTTGAAAGTGGAGTCGCAGGTAGATAGGATAGTGAAGAAGACGTTTGGTATGCTTTCCTTTATTAGTCAGAGTATTGAGTACAGGAGTTGGGAGGTCATGTTGCAACTGTACAGGACATTGGTTAGGCCACTGTTGGAATATTACGTGCAATTCTGGTCTCCTTCCTATCGGAAATATGTTGTGAAAGGGTTCAGAAAAGATTTACAAGGATGTTACCAGGGTTGGAGGATTTGAGCTATAGGGAGAGGCTGAACAGGCTGGGGCTGTTATCCCTGGAGCGCCGGAGGCTGAGGGGTGACCTTATAGAGGTTTACAAAATTATGAGGGTCATGGATAAGGTAAATAGACAAAGTCTTTTCCCTGGGGTCAGGGAGTCTATAATTAGAGGGCATAGGTTTAGGGTGAGAGGGGAAAGATATAAAAGAGATCTACGGGGCAACTTTTTCACGCAGAGGGTGGTACGTGTATGGAATGAGCTGCCAGAGGAAGTGGTGGAGGCTGGTACAATTGCAACATTTAAGAGGCATTTGGAATGGTATATGAATAGGAAGGGTTTGGAGGGACATGGGCCGGGTGCTGGCAGGTGGGACTAGATTGGGTTGGGATATCTGGTTGGCATAGAGGTTTTGGACCGAAGGATCTGTTTCTGTGCTGTACATCTCTATGACTCTATGACTCAATGAAGAGTTGAGGTTAGTGTATGAGTCATGGGTTCTATAATGCATACATGGAGGGAGCATAGATGAAGCAAGGGAGCCAGGGTGTAAAGCGGGTGGGGAAAAAACCTCGTAGACATTGTCTGGCATGGTTAAACTGATTGTCCAAACGATTCCCTGATCCAAATGGCGAGCTTCTGAAGGGACCAAGAGACACTCGCCATAGGGTTAGGGTTAACCCTTCCCAGATGTTGTCAAAAGCTGGGGAGGAGTATGAAGATATCCATGGGGCCAGTCAGAGCATCAGGCTATGGGCTCACAACACACCCCTCTCACACTTTGGTGGGAATCACCAGCGATGGGAGTGATGAGATTCAGAATCCAGGTGCCCAGTGGGCAGCACACTGTCTCAGTGGTTAACACTGCTGCCTCATAGTGCCAGGGACCAGGGTTCGATTCTAATCTCAGGTGACTGCCTGTGTGGAGTTTGTGCATTCTCCCTGTATCTGTGTGGGTTTCTTCTGTGTTCTCTGGTTTCCTCTCACAGTCCAAAGATGTACAGATTAAGAATCCCTACAGTGAGGGAATGGGTCCTTCGACCCGACAAGTCCACACCAACCCTCCGAAGAGTAACCCACCCAGACCCATTCCCCTACCCTACATTTCCCCTGACTAATGCACCTAACCTACACATCCCAGAACTCAATGGACAATTTAGCATGGCCAATTCACCCTAGCCTGCACATCTTTGGACTGTGGGAGGAAACTGGAGCATCCGGAGGAAACCCACGCAGACACGGGGAGAATGTGCAAACTCCACACAGACAGTCGCCCAAGGCTGGAATCAAACCCGGGTCCCTGGGGCTGTGAGGCAGCCGTGCTAACCACTGAGCCACCGTGCTGCCCCAAGTGGGTTGACTATGCTAAACTGCCCCATAGTGTTCAGGAACATGCAGGATAGGTGGGTTACCCATGGGGAATGTGGGGTTACTGAGATAGGGTTGGGGCTAGGTCACGGTGTGGATGATTTTTGGAGGGTCGGTGCCAACTCATGGGTTGAATGGCCTCTTTCCACACTGATTCTATGAACCGGGACTGGTCTGCCAGTTGCAAACGTCCCCCACCTCCAGTCTGACATTGTCAGAGATGTGAAGATTAGAGCGGCACAGTGGCTCAGTGGTTAGCATTGCTGCCTCATAGCCCAGGGTCCCAGGTTCAATTCCAGCCTGAGGCGACTGTCTGTGTGGAGTTTACACATTCTCCCCGTGTCTGTGCAGATTTCCTCCGGGTGCTCCGGTTTCCTCCCACAGTCCAAAGATGTGCAGGTTAGGGTGAATTGGCCGTGCTAAATTGCCCGTAGTGTTAGGTTCATTAGTCAGAGGGAAATGGGTCTGGGTGGGTTACTCTTCAGAGGGTCGGTGTGGACTGGTTGGGCCGAAGGGCCTGTTCCCATAATGTAGGGAATCCAATCTAATCCGAGCCCATTCTGGTGAAACTATTCAAGACAAATATATCCTTCCCAGAGGAAGTCAGAGTAATAGTCTGAAGCTTTGTATACCTGAAGCAGGACTTTCACCTCCAAGACTGCTTGGAAACTCTATAAAACTGAATGCTTTTAGTGTTTCATATTTAGTATTTCCTGTGGCCCCTGAGTGTTACAGCATTAATTAGTCAAGCAGATCTCTACTCTGGTCAAAATAAAGAAAGGTCATAAGAAACACCAAGGATATAACTGGCAACAAAGAATTAATGGGCTATGCCTTACTCATTATCACTATTGTCATTGGAGGGTTTGAGCTATAGGGAGAGGCTCAATAGACTGGGGCTGTTTTCCCTGGATTATTGGAGGCTGAGGGATGACCTTATAGAGGTTTATAAAATCATGAGGGGCATGAATAGAGTAAATAGACAAGGTCTTTTCCCTGGGTGGTGCGTGTATGGAATGAGCTGCCAGATGAAGTGGTGGAGGCCAGTACAATTACAACATTTAAAAGGCATCTGGATGGGTATATGAATAGGAAGGGTTCAGAGGGATATGGGCCAAGTGCTGGCAAATGAGACTAGATTAGGTTGGGATATCAAGTCGGCATGGACGAGTTGGGCCGAAGAGTCTGTTTTCGTGCTGTATATCTCGAAGATCCTATGACTCCATGATGCTTCATTGGGAATATAATGAGCTCTTAGAAAGAACTGGAGAAGATCCCAATATCTGGTCAGCATGAATAAGTTGGACTGAAGGGTCTGTTTCCATGCCACGTATTTCTCTCACTCATGAGATGAGGATAGATGAGGGAGCAATCGACATTGTGGCATCACGGGTAGCTGCATGTGGTCATTGGCTAAAAGGTTTAGATATGTGCTGGACATAGCACAATCGCCAGCTCCCAAAATAAAGTTTATCAACAGGGACAGGTGGGAAATGTGACAGGGAAGGAGAATCCAGGGAAAAAGGGCTAACACTGGAAGTCCCAGCCTCAGGAGTTCTGTTGGGTACCTTCTGGACTTCCAGCTAAATAGCATCTATGGGCAAGAGAGCAAGAGTCACTGACCTTGTGGTATTATCACTGGACTGTTAATCCAGAGACCCAGATAATGTTCTGGGGATTAGAGTTCGAGTCCCACCACAGCAGATGGTGGAATTGAGTTCAATAAATATCTGGGAATTGATCATTTAATGGCAGCTATAAATCCATGAAGAGAAAGTGAGGGCTGGAAATCAGAGTCAGGCAGTGTGGCACTGGAAAAGCACAGTTGGTTGAGGAGCAGCAGAGCCAATGTTTTGGGCATAAACTCCTTCATCAGGAATGTTGACTCTCCTGCTCCTTAGATGCTGCCTCACCTTCTGTGCTTTTCCAGCATCACACTCTCCAATTATAAATCCATTGCCAATTATCAGGAAATACCTAACTGGTTCACGAATGTCCTTGAGGGATGGAAACTGCCATCTTTATCTGGTCTGGCCTACACGTGACTCCAGACCCACAGCAATGTGGGTGACTCTTAACTGCCCTCTAGGTAATTAGGGATGGGGCAATAAGTGCTGACCTGGTCAGCGATGCCTTCATCCCGTGAATGAATTTTTTAAAAGGTCCAGCCCACAGCTTAATCACCATTTCACTCAGGTTTGTCCAGCGTGGTTTTCTATACAGTTGGCTGAAAACTTTCACGGCTTTCAGTCCTCCTATCCCTCTTCAGTAGATTCCAAAGGCTACATTTTATAAAATTAAAAACCAAAATAATTGCGGATGCCGTAAATCAGAAACAACAACAGAAATCGCTGGAGATGCTCAGCAGGTCTGGCAGCATCTGTGGAGAGAAAGCAGACTTAACATTTCAGGTCGAGTGACCCTCCCTCAGAGTTGATGGTAGTTAGGAATATGTTGGTTTGTATGCAGGAGATAGGGTAGGAGGGAGGGGGTATGGTGTAAACAATAGGTAGGGGGTAGAGTCTAAACAGAGAGAAGAACAGCTGTATTTTTTTTATTCATCCATGGGACATGGGTATCGCTGGCTGGGCCCAGCATTTATTACCCATCTCTAGTTGCCCCCTTGAGAAGGTGGGGGTGAGCTGCCTTCTTGAACTGCTGTAGTCCACCTGCTGTGGGTTGACCCACAATGCCCTTGGGGAGGGGAATTCCAGGATTTTGACCCAGCAACAGTGAAGGAAGGGCGATATATTTCCAAGTCAGGATGGTGAGGGCATGGAGGGGAACTTGCAGGGGGTGGTGTTCCCATGTCTCTGCTACCCTTGTCCTTCCAGATGGAAGTGGTCATGGGTTTGGAAGGTGCTGTCTGAGGGTCCTGATACCGATCTTGTGAAATTGAGCGAAAAATGTTGACAAAACGATGTGGTTAACTGTAGAATCTGATGCAGGATTGTAGCATTTTGTTTCTGCAGAAATACTTGAAGTGGGCAGATGAACTCTGTGCAGCTCCTGAGAGTCCTTAGTAATCAGGCCTAGCAAGTTCAGTGTAAACTGGAGCAACGCTATTGTGCGAGAAACTATCTTGTCATAGAAGACATGCGCCTCATGTATTTAAAAATTCCCAAAGGACTGTGGAAATCAGAAAGAAAATAGAAATTGCTGGAAAAACTCAGTAGCTCTGGCAGCATCTGCGCGGCCCTGATGAAGGGCTTATGCCCGAAACGTTGATTTTCCTGCTCCTCGGATGCTGCCTGACCTGCTGTGCTTTTCCAGCACCACTTTAATCTCGACTCTGATCTCCAGCATCTGCAGTCCTCACTTTCGCCTCTGTGCAGAGAAAGCAGAGTTAATGTTTCAGGTCCAGTGACCTTTCTTCAGAACTGATTAGGGCTAGGAAAAGGTTGGTATATGATTAGATTACTTACAGCGTGGAAACAGGCCCTTTGGCCCAACAAGTCCACACCGACCCTCCGAAGTGCATCCACCCAGACCCATTCCCCTACATTTACCCCTTCACCTAACACTACAGGCAATTTAGCACGGCCAATTCACCTGACCTGCACATCTTTGGACTGTGGGAGGAAACCGGAGCACCCGGAGGAAACCCACGCAGACACGGGGAGAATGTGCAAACTCCACACAGTCAGTCGCCTGAGGCAGGAATTGAACCCGGGTCCCTGGCGCTGTGAGGCAGCAGTGCTAACTGCTGTGCCACCGATATGTGCTGATGATGGGGGTGGAGGGGAGGGGGAAGGAGTAAACAATAGGTGGAGATGGAGCCCAGGGAGAGAACAGCAATTGGGTAGAGAAAGGTCAGTCTGGGAGAATGAGTAACTGCTAACTAGGGACCATTAGTAGCTGACAGCAGCCCATGTAATGACAAAGTCTACGTGTGGGCGTTGGGATAAGGACATGGGAGAAGGTACTCACGCTGTAAAATTGTTGAACTCGATATTGAGTTCAGAAGGCTATAGAGTTCCCAAGCGGAAAATGAGATGCGGTTCTTCCAGCTTGCACTGAGATTCACTGGAGCACTGCAGCAAGCCTGAGACAGAGATGTTGGCCAGGGAACAGGGTGGCGTATTGAAATGTCAGGGAAATGGAAGATCAGGGAGTCTTTTACAGGCAGGATGTAGATGTCCCGCAAAGTGGTCACCCAGTCTGCATTTTGTCTCCCCAGTGTAGAGGAGAGCGCAATGTGAGCAGCAGTAGATCAGATTGTGGGAAGTGCAGGGTAAAGTGCTGCTTCACCTGGAAGGTGTGTTTGGGCACTTGGATACTGAGGGTGGGGGGAGGAGGAGGGAAATGGGCAGGTGATATACCTTTGGCGGTAGCAGGGGAAGGTGCCATGGGGCTGTGGGGGGGTGTTGGGAGTGAAGGAAGAGTGGACCAGGGTGTCCCAGAGGGAGGGGGTGCCTGCGGAAGGCTGACAAAGGGAGGGGAGGGGAATATGTGTCTGGTGGTGACATCTCACTGGAGGTGGTGGAAATGGTGGCTGATGAGCCTCTGGTTGTGGATGGTGGTGGGATGGTAGGCCCAGGAATTCCATCCTCACACCTCGTTGTCTCTCTACCTCACTCTCATCTTCGAAAACACTCCTTCGTTCGCACACCACTTTAAATATTCGCTGTCTCGTTCCTGTTTCTTTTCGGACCAGGAACAGCCTCTCCGTAAATCCTCTGTCCAGCCCGCTGAATGTGTCAAGCCTATTTGGAGCATTCGCTTTCTGTGTATGCTCATTCAGTCCCGGGAACCCTCTGACACTGAGTTCAGCAGAAGGGTGGCTGGACTTGAAATGTTAACGTTGTGAGAAATATCCAGCAGAGAATCACTCTGCGTGGACAATTCAAACAATTTGTGTTTGTTCTGCCTTGTCCCATAAATCTGACCATCATTGAGGAATTTTGCCACCTTTTCCCCTTGGATCTTCTTGTCAGACATCAACAATGGGAACTTGCTTTGTGTCTGACAACATCAAAGAACATGCTGCATTGACACTTCCAACTGAATTAACTCCACCGAGGCTGGTATCCCATCATCAAGGTACCCTTTATTTTCAAGTGCACTGTATGTGACACTGACCCTGCTCCTTCAGAGCCAGTACTCAGAATGAACCATCCCTCTGACACTCCTGGTTATATCTGTCAGCCAGGACTCCCTGACTGGACCAGGTTAACAGCCTCAATCAGGGAACTCAGTTTCTACGAGGTCCACCTGGCTGACCCCTCGTTACAATCACTACATCCCACCCCCTCGATTAGACTAGATTCCCCTACAGTGTGGAAACAGACCCTTCGGCCCAAGTCCACACCGACCCTCCAAAGAGTAATCCACCCAAACCCATTTCCCGTTGACTAATGTACCCAACACTACGGGCAATTTCCCATGGTCACTTCACCTAACCTGCACATCTTTGGACTGTGGGAGGAAACCGGAGCACCCAGAGAAAACCCACGCAGACACGGGGAGAGTGTGCAAACTCCACACAGAGAGTCGCCCAAGGCTGGAATCGAACCTGGGACCCTGGAGCTGTGAGGCAGGAGTGCTAACCACTGAGCCACCGTGCTGCCCACATTGTTGTCCTGTAGCTTCTTCTGGCTGTTTTCACACGGGTCCAGTTCCTCGAATACTGACTCAAGCGGTGTGGACCAGACTGTAGGCTGTCTCCTGCACCCAGAACGGCTCGTCTGAAACGCATCTTTTTCTTCAGGTGGTGGCAGCGTCGAGGCTGCGTTATCCACCGTGTCCATCCCGTCCTCAGGGGTTTCTTCGATACCAGGCGGACGAGGAGAACCATTGGCTGGTGACAGCCTTGCCGGGTGTTCTCGGGGGTGGGATGCTGTGGGGACATTTTGCCCCGTTTGTGAAGTTGCTGCTTTCATACGGTCCGCGTGTTTGTTCAGGACTGTCACTGAACTTTGTACGTCACTGGACTTGACCTCGCGCTGACCTTGCCTCTTAGCCATGGAGGGCCATTCCCGCAGTTCCCACCCCAAACCCCGTCCCCTGATGTAAACTATCTCTCTGTCTTGGTGGAGTCTTGTGTCCGGAATTGGCGTTCCTGATGCTGTTTCACCCTCCCCCTCGCCCTCAATCCGGGAAGATCAGGTTTAACCTGGTGCAGTGTCTTCTCCCCATCAGCAACCCTACTGGAGCTATCCCTGTGGTTGCGTGAGGGGGTTCCTATAATCAAACAGGAACCGGGACAGTTTGATATCAAGTGAAGCTGTAGGCTGTGTACTTTTTTAGGAATGTGGCCTCATTCCTGATGAAGGGCTTTTGTCCGAAACGTCGATTTTCCTGCTCCCCGGATGCTGCCTGACCTGCTGTGCCTTTCCAGCACCACACCCCCGTCTCTGATCTCCAGCATCTGCAGTTCCCACCTCTGCCCTGTGCTTTTTTTTTAACCCTACCATTAAGTTTTGGACTGCGCTTCCTGCCAGATCATTGGGCGATGGATGGTATGGAGCTGTCCTTGCATGCCGAATGCCAATCGACTTTCGGAAGTACTCGAACGTTGGTAAACAATGGCCCATTGTCTGTGACCAACACCTCCAGGAGTCTGCGTCTTGGAAAAGATTCTTGCAGCTTCTCAGCCATCATCCCTTAAGTTTGCTGGATCCTCTGGGCACTGACCCATCAATGTGCAATGTTGGCATCCAATCCTGGCCACCAGACAGAATTCACAGCAATATGTTCAGTTTGGAAACTCTGGATGACCCCAGTGGAGCTCAGCCAGTGTCTGGAGGCAATCTTTACATGGGACAGTCGCTCTTACACCCCATGGTCAGGTGCCATCCATATGGTGAGCTGGTCTCACCGGGTTCAGAAATGTCTCCGTCCTGGTTGCGATGGAGCTTTTGCTACCCCTATCGCCACCAGACCGGATCTTTTTGCGCTCATAGTCTGATATTGTCAGCGGTGATTGAAAGGGTGTCCAGGACGTTTAAACCCAGAACTGACTCTTGCAGAGGAGGCACCACCACTGGTGTATCTGCAAATGGGAGGCAGCTCAAGGTATCTACATTGGCAACTTGTCCTCCCAGATCGTGTCCCAACTTGTAATTGGACTCACTCAGAGTGAGAACCCACTGCTGAATTTGACCTGAAGCGATGAGCAGCACAGTCTTGTCCCCTTTGCGTGCCCCTAGCAGGGATTTGTGGTCTGTCGCTATTACAAAGTTACATCCGAAAAAGGTACTGGCAGAACCTTTTGCCCACCAAAGATGACCGCCAAACCTTCCTTCCCTATCTGGGCACGCCTTCATTCGGCATCAGCCAAAGTCAGCACGCGTATTCTGTTGAGAGCGTGGGGCTGGAAAAGCACAGCAGGTCAGGCAGCAGGAGAGTTGACGTTTCGGGCAAAAGCCCTTCATCAGCGTATGCTGTTGGACGGTCCTTTCTATTGGACCATCCGTGAGCCAACACGACCCCAATGCCCCAATACCATAGCTGGAGGCATTGCATGTCAACACCACATCTGGCTTGGGATTGTAGTGTGCCAACACCTTAGACAACGATAGTTGCTCCTTCACTTACCTTAAGGCTACGTCTTGGCTACGAGACCATTTACAAAGCTGACCCTTTTTCAATGGCAAACGTAACAATCCAGGAAGGAGGCCCAGTTCTATGTGAATTTTCCATAAAGATACACCAACCCATGGAAAGACCTAATCTCTGGTACAGACAGGGGAACCAAGGCACCTTTGATCGCCATTACTTTATCTTCCAGCAGGTGTTACCCAGTCTTGTCGACTCTGTAGCCACTTCGGGCACCTGGAACACATATTTTCCCCTCCCAATTTCCCCCATCATGGAGAAGTATTTAAGCACAATGTCTAAGTTCTCTTTTTGTTGGTCTTATCTGTTATTAGCACATCCTCTAGATAAATAGTGACCTTGGGTAGACCTTGTAAAATGTTCTCCATCGTGGGCTGTAACATTGCACAGACTCAGAATACCCTACATGACAATCTCGTACATTGGTACAAACCCTTATTGGTATTGATTGGAGCAGACTTCTGGGGGTTCTCGTCTGACCACAAAGACAGGTACACATGGCTCATCTCCAGCTTTGTGAAGGATAGCCCCCTGCTAGCTTTGTGTATAAATCCTCTGCGAGGGATTGGGTATTTATCCAGCTGTGAAAAGAAGTTTACTCTGTGTTTAAAACCCCCACAAAGGTGAGCCGACCTGTTGGCCTTCACAATCAGCGTGACTGGTGCTGCCCATTCCCCAACCTGGACGGGTTTGATCATTCCTTTGCCTTCCAACCTTTTGACCGCTGCCTCGATTTTTACCCAGAATGCAAATGGCAGTGGGCAGGCCTTGCGGAATCCATCAACATGCAAGGGGGCCTTGGCTCCTTCGGTCGTCCCTCGACCTTCCTGAAAATACTTTTTAGGTTTAATTGGGACTTCACTCAGCCAGCCATTTTCTAATCCAAAATTGTTGAGCCAATCAAAGGTTGGACGCAGGGAATTTGTTTCCGTTATGTGGGGAGACCCGTGGGCACAGAATTAGAGGGGGTCAATTTAGAAGAGAAATAAGGAGACATTTCTTCAGCCAGAGAGTGGTGGGCCTGTGGAATTCACTGCCACAGAGTGCAGTGGAGACCAGGATAGAACATAGAACATAGAAAAGTGCAGCACAGAACAGGCCCTTCGGCCAACAATGTTGTGCTGAGACTTAATCTTAATGTAAAATATAGTAACCAAACCTACGCACCCCTCAACTCACTGCTCTCCATGTGCATGTCCAGCAGTTGCTTAAATGTCCTTAATGACTCTGCTTCCACCACCACCGCTGGCAACGCATTCCATGCATTCACAACTCTCTGCATAAAGAACCTACCTCTGACATCTCCTTTATACCCTCCTCCTAATATCTTTAAACTATGACTTCTCGTACCAGTTATTCCTGCCCTGGGGAAAAGTCTCTGGCTATTGACTCTATCCTTGCCTCTCATTATCTTGTATATCTCGATCAGGTCTCCTCTCTTCCTCCTTCTCTCCAGAGAGAAAAGTCGTCTCCAAAGCCTCTGTATCTTTCCTATAGTAGGGCGACCAGAACTGGACACAATATTCCAAGTGTGGTCTCACCAGGAACTTGTAGAGCTGCAGCAAAACTTCACAGCTCTTAAACTCCATCCCCCTGTTAATGAAAGCCAAAACACCATATGCTTTCTTAACAACCCTATCCACTTGAGTGGCAACTTAGAGGGATCTATGTAATTGCACACTCAGATCCCTCTGTTCCTCCACACTGCCAAGAATCCTGTCTTTAATTCTATATTCAACATTCAAGTTCAACCTTCCAAAATGCATCACTTCGCATTTATTCAGGTTGAACTCCATCTGCCAATTCTCAGCCCAGCTCTGCATCCTATGTCGCGCTGCAGCCTGCAGTAGTCCTCTATGCTATCGACGGCACCTCCAACCTTTGTGTCATCTGCAAATTTACTAACCCACCCCTCAACCTCCTCATCTAAGTCATTTATAAAAACTACAAGAGCAGAGGCCCAAGAACAGAGCCCTGTGGAACACCACTCAACACTGTCCTCCAGGCAGAATACTTTCCATCTACAACCACTCTCTGCCTCCTGTCAGCCAATCTATTCTGAATCCAGATAGCGAAATCTCCCTGTATCCCATACTTCCTGACTTTATGAATGAGCCTACCATGGGGAACCTTATCCAATGCCTTGCTGAAGTCCACATACACCACATCCACTGCTCGACCTTCGTCGACCTGTCTTGTCACCTCCTCGAAGAACTCAATAAGACTTGTGAGGCATGACCTGCCCCTCTCAAAGCCTTGCTGACTACCTTTAATCACGCTACGCTTTGCCAGATAGTCATAAATCCTATCCCTCAGAATTCTTTCCAAAACTTGGCTGACCACAGACGTAAGACTGACTGGTCTGTAATTGCCAGGGATTTCCCTATTACCCTTCTTGAAAAGAGGAACAACATTCGTCTCCTTCCAATCCTCCAGTGCGACTCCTGTGGAGAGTGAGGAGGCAAAGATCTTCACCAGCAGCTCAGCAACCTCCTTTCTCGCTTCCCGGAGCAGCCTAGGACTTATCAATCTTAATGTTTTCCAAAGTTTCTACCACATCAACTTCATCAATCTTGATCTGGTCAAGACTGTATCCCCAGCTCCTCTAAGTTTTCATTTACAACAAGTTCCCTTTCCTTGGTGAAAACTGAAGCAAAAAACTCATTTAGGGCTTCCCCTATCTGCTCAGACTCCACACACAAGTTCCCTCCGCTATCCTTGACCGGCCCTACCTTCTCCCTGATCATTCTCTTATTCCTCA